>NW_006399788.1:16901659-16913384 GCF_000299155.1 Elephantulus edwardii | reverse complement strand
TCCAAGAAACATACAGTCTGGTGCCCTCGCCCCATCCCCATCCTGTTTCTGCTCTTTAGACACGCAGGTTCCATGGCTTTTTCTTTTTTTTTTTTTTTTTGGCTTTTTCAATCTATAAGCAGAACAAATCATTTGGAAGGCTGGGCTTTATGAGGAGAAATGTTGCATCAGGATTGGAGGAAGACTCAATCAGCAACGTATGCTATGCAGATGACACAACCTTGCTTACTGAAAAGTGAGGAGGACCTGAAGCGCTTGCTGCAGAAGTTCAAAGACTGCATGCAGTCTTCAATATGGACTGAAACTCAACATCAAGAAAACAAAGGATTCTCACCACTGGGCTAACTGGCAGCACAATGATAAGTGGAAAAGAGATTGACATTGTTAACAATTACTGTTTGCTTAGCTCCACAATCAACACTCTTGGCACCAGCAGTCGGGAAATCAAAAGAGGAATTGCATTAGGGAAATCTGCTGTCAGGGACCTCTCCAGAGTACGGAGAAGCAACGGTGTCAGTCTAGAGGCTAAAGTGTGCACCTAATCCAGGCCATGGTCTTTGCAATTACTTGTTATTCATCAGAGAGCTGGACAAGTAATGTGCTCCCTTAAAAAACCAGTTGAATTGCATTGAATGGCCAATGCTTACCCAAAAGCAAAAATGAGAAGGCAGGGAAGGGCAGAGAAGTAACATCAATGGAAACAGAACAGACAGTGTGGAAATAATGAGAACACTGACACACTGTGAAAACTATAACCAGTGTCATAGAACTCTCTGTATAAAAACTGTTAAGTGGGAACCTTATTTGCTGTATAAACTTCCCCTGAAAACAATAAAATATTCTTTTTAAAAGACTTTCAAGTATAAAAAATGTATTGTGAAAAGCCTTTGTAGGAGTGGGACGGAAATTCAATTTTAAAAAGAAAAAAATGCCCAGAATTTAGAGGAGCATTTTTATCACGTATTGTTTCAATGAATAGTGATATACTAAACACTATTTGATTGTTACATAAAAATGTATATAACATTTTAAATGCAAGTGCATGCATATAAAGAGATCCTTGACAGATTTCCTTAATCCAGTATATCTTTTGATTTCTTGACTGTTGCTAGTTTTATTGTTAGTTGTGGCTCCAAGTAAAATGAAATCCTCGACAATGACATTCTTTTCTCCATCTATATTGGTTCTGTTGTGAACATTTTTCTTTTTTTTTATATTATAATGTGATCCATACTAATTTTTTATGTGGTCCATACTACTGAATATATGTTTTCTTTGTTAAAGTAAATATCTACATGTTGAAAAATACTTATAAAAAGTTTTTTGTGAAAAAATTTTAGATATTGTCTGTTGAAGGGGCATGTTGTTGTTGTTATGTGCCATAGAGTCGCCTGCAACTCACAGTTACCCTATGTACAACAGCCCTAAACCCTGCTCTATCCTGTGCCAATCTTATTGTCTCTGACACATCTACTTCCATTACCCTGAATCGTTCCATTTCATCGAGAGTCTTCTCTCTGGCGCTATCCTCCCACCTTTCCATGAAAGGGCATGAAGTTTCACAAAACTCCTCTAGGGAGTTATACAAGCCAAAAAGCTTTAAGACCAGTGGCATACAAGATAATAGTAGCATACAAGATAATACATATGGCTGAACCCAACATAGTAGAAACTGGGACATAAAGAAACAATTAGTAGGTTTTTATTACTAGGATATAGGCAAACTAAATTACCATGATGTAATGTTTACATGTGTGGTAGAAAGAAAACGTTTTAGAAGCAACTCTTTGTTCTCCTGGCTGCTCTGGGCCGGAGCTGGCCCGTGCTGAGTGATGGCACAAGCATGCAATTAGGCTCCTGCTCAGGCTGAGGAGTTTCAGGAAGGAGTCTGGTAAACAACACTTGGCTCCTAGGATCACAGCTGACAGGTAAGTAGAGTGAATCTGAGACAAGCCCAGGTCAGATATCTCACATCACATTTCGCTCCATAACTGCCTGAAACAAGGCCTCGTTGAGGGGGAAAAAATCAGTGCAGCTGAACTCTTCTAACCAAGAATCCTCTCATCACTGAGGTTTAAATGGCTTCTGCACCCAAATCGTACCAACAATGGAAATATTTATAGTGCTCCAACATGTCATGGTATATTACTTTAAAAAGCAAATAAAAATAGTGACAAGGTTGGCTCTTGTGCTAGTAAATTCACAATCTAAATGTGGGACAACGTTTAAATGAAAACATCAAAAGAACCTAAGATTTATGGTCACCTATTAGAAGTATGTAATAATCCTACAAGAGGAACAAAGACACACTTCACTGGTGGGAGTATAAATTAGAACCCCCTCTGGAGAAAGTAAATTCAATGAGATAAAAATGGTAACTCCTGTGGCTCACTAATTGAACTTCTGGGAATTTAGCCTACATTTTCCCTTAAGAAATAACAGATATACAAAGTTATTCGTTACAATAAATAATTGGAAGTAACTCAAATGCCCTCAACTATTGTGTAATGTCAAGTCAGAACAGACCCATAGCTGACCCGCCAGGAGGTTTTCAGAGGCACTAAATTGCATGGGAGGAGACTGCTCATCTTCTCCCGTGGAGCAGCTGGTGGATTCGAACCATGTGCCTTTGTGATAATGCCGATTCTTTACCACTAAGTGACCCTAGAGCTTCCTAGGTTCTTGACTGGTGAGTAAATGATGCTAAACTATGCAATGGAATGCTTTGAAAATATACAAACACACTAAAATATCAAAAAAGGGGCATTTCCTTTTGTTGAAAAGGAAAAGCAAGAATGTAAAATTTGTATTGTCTTTCATATTTATAAATCAATTCTAGATTTATATTTTAAAAAAACCAAAAACCTAAAAACTCATTGCCTGGAATGAGTAAAGGCAGGGTGAAAATAAAGGAACATAAAATAGACTTTTGTATTGTATAAAATATATTTTGAACCATGTGGATATGTATTACTATTCAAAATAAATTAAAGGAAAATACCCCCAAAGAGGCCGAGCATAACAAAGAGGATGCTGGTTTTTATCGGGTTCCCTCCACCCTACATCAAGCACGTATTTAAAGCTTTGGCCGACTCTATAAACGTGGAGAAAGTGACAGAGAACAAAGAGTGCAGGACATCTGCATCAAGGTCACTGGGCTGTTCCTGTCCATGCTGTTATGTCTGGGGGCTTCCTGAGCCTCGTCAGATCCTGCCCACAGGTGTCCAGGCCCCTGTCCAGCTGATGTACCTCTTCCTGAGCCAGCAGTCCCCATTTCTCCAAACCTGCCCTCACGGTCATAACCAACTACCCTCCAGTTACCAGAATACTCAGGCAGCTGGCTGTTGATTTTGTTATTAAAGGACAGACATACGAGAGCAAAGTCGATTAAGTAAACTTCTATTAAGAGAGAAGTGAAGCAAAGGAGGTCAAAGCCGGGGACAGATGCCTGGCCTGCTGCCCAGTCAAGCTTGGAAAACACTCCCTAAAGATATTATGGAGAAATATGCCAAAAATGTTAATGCTGCTTGTTTTAAGAAGTATAATGATGAGAGATCCCCCTCCCTCCCCATGTCATTAGATTTTGATGTGCTTCCCAAACATTTTTTAATGAACATATCTTATTATTACAAGATATGAGTAAAATGTGAAAGATGTATTTTCTAAAAACAGAACAATTAGTCTGATGTTGCTCAGAGACTCTGAAGGATGTTGTTGTTGTTGTTAGGTGTCAGCAAGTCACTAGTGACTCACAGCGACCCTATGTACAACAGCTCTGAACCTTGCTCTATCCTGTGCCAACCTCACCATCTCTGACACATCTATCTTCATTACCCCATTCATTGAATCATTTCATCTCATCGAGGGTCTTCCTCTCTTTCACTGTCCCTCCACCCTTCCAAGCATGATGTCCATCTCCAAGGACTGGTCACTCCTTGTAACATGTCCAAAGTATGTCAGACAAGGCTTCATAATTCTTGCCTCCAAGGAGGAGCCCGGTTTCACTTTCTCTAGGCTGAACTTGTTTGTTCTCCTGGCAGTCCATGGTATATTCAATACTCTTCTCTAGAAGACATCAATTCTCTCATTCTATCATCCCTAGTCATTGTCCAGCTTTCTGATGCATAGCAAGTAATTGTGATGACTATGGCCTGGACCACGTGCACCTTAGTCTCCAGAGTGACATCGTTGCTCTTCAATACTTTGGAGAGGTCTCTGACAGCGGACTTCCCAATTTAATTCATCTCCTGGCTTCTGGTACCAAGTGTTGACCGGACAGAAAATTTAAAAAAAAAAAAATTCTCAGATGAGCAACGTTAGAATTTTACAGCAACAGATAAAATGAAACAGATCTTTTCCTGGAGTGCTAAAGATGTCAGTTGGCTGTAGGTCGTAAGGCCACCCTAGTCAGACTCCCCTACTCCCACTGGCTAGAGTGGAAGGAATTGTCCAAGGTTCCTAGGAAGAAAGGACAGTCATTCAATAGATGACTGTAGTAACTGGCTCGCTCTCTAGGCCTCGCACTAACTTCCTCTCACTGGGTTTGAAATGCCACAGTTAAAACTTGAAGCCACTTTGCTCTCTCCACTCTGTCAATACAGATGATTATGGTCATACTTATCTCAGAAACCTAAATACTGAATGTAAAATATTCCCCTTCCCACCCTCCTTCCTCACCTCCCACTCCCACCCCACCAGCTCCTTAGCAACTGTTAATATTTCATTGACTTGAATAGGTTTAGGGGAATTGAAGATAGCAAAGTTTCTGACTATTTAACAAGGAGCTTTACTAAAAAGGAAACTTTTAGAAATTACAAGCAAAATCAAGTCCTGCAATGCTTGGAAAAAGAAATTAATCTTGATATTCACAAGGGTCTTAAGGTTCTCTTGTGAAACAGAACCAGAAAAATCTAGGAATCACGGAGAGGAAGATTAATTAATTGATTTTAGGGAATGGATAGAAGCTGCCATTTCAAAATTAAGTGACAGGTTGAAGATTTTTACAATCTTGAGTCTCAAAATCTGTAATTCAGTGACAGAAGGTGGGAAGAATGAGAGTTCTGGAAAAACTCAGTCTGCAGGCAGAACATAGCCTAGACAAACCTTTGTTTGCTCCAAAGGCTTTCAAATGATTGGTAGAGAGTCATCCACATTATAGAGCATAATGCTGTTGTTGTTGTTGTTGTTGCTGATTGCTGACAAGTCGGGCACAACTCAAAGAGACCCTATGAACAAAAGCCCTGAAGCCTTTCTATAACTATCATCGTTTCTCCAAGTTCACAGTTTCCAGAGGCATGCTGTTTAGGAAGTAGATATCACTCTTGATTTCAAACTTGAATCTGTCTGGGAGCTCCACCAGACACTGCCCAGGATGGGTAGCCGTTATGGTGTTTGGCACACCTGTGGTACAGTTGATTCATTATGGCATTTGAGACCCAAAGGCACAAGCTTCAGTGTCACAGAAAACCCAGATTACCTCAGCACAGCAAACTGACCAGAGTGCTGTATGACTTAGAAAAATGTTCCCCCAAATTACAGTAACAAGAGATTAAAATATCATCTCTTGGGCCCAACTTTTAAATACAAGGGCCCTCCAGTAGGTCTTGTTGACTCTAAACAAGAGGCTTAAATAAAAAGGGGAAAAGAATTCATACAGATCCTCAAGCAAAACAAGAGCACCATCTTATAGACCCCAGTCACTTCAACCAACTCCGAAATGCAGACAAGGGCTTTGGCGCTATATGTTGTTATTAAGTGCCATCTAGTACCATACCAACTCTATGTCTTTCCTCTAAGTTCATAGAGTTTACACAGGCATGTTTAGAAAGTAGATGCCACTCCTGCTTCCAAGCCTGTCTTAATCAGTGAGCTCTATCAAACAATGTCAACCATGTGTAACCATTACTGCATTCTGGCACACCATTCGCTATCATAGCAATCCAAAGTTGTCTCAATTCAGAGAAAGGACAGAACAGTGCTGTACCACCTAGGAGAATGTTAATTTCAAAGACAATTAAAACCAGGCCCAAAGGCCAAAGGCTCTTGGGCCCAAATGAGTTTTCAAAGACCCCAGGCCCACACCTTGGGCTCTCATTGGCTCCAACAAGAGGCCTCTGGCCAACCAAACACTCCAGAGCCAGTTTGATATGCTTTACTTAAGGCCAGCTGATTCAACCACATTTAACTACTTCTAACAGTAGACTAGTGTTTTGAGCAAACAACTTTGCATTCTAGTCAAGTTGACACAAAATATGAACTTTGGCCATTTTATCCTAAAACCTTCCTGAATCTCCAATTCATGACCAGCCCTAGAATACAAAACTCTCCCCACTACCTCTCCCCCCCCTTTTTTTTTTTGTTAGGACTCTTCTGGCTTCAAATGACAGAAAGGGGATTGCATAGAGAATACAATTGAAGGAAGGTTTACACAACCAAACACAGAAAAAGGTAAGGGTACAGTTAACCTACTACCCTCAAGTATATTCTGACCCCCACCAACCCTACAGGGTAGAGTAGAATTCCAAGGCGGTAAATCTTTATGGAAGTAAATGGTCTTTCTCCCACATATAGCTGTTAGGTTCAAAATGCCAACTTCACTGTTAACAGACAAACGTTTTAGTCATTGCAACATTAGAGCTCTTCAAGAGTCTCTGCAAAACCTGGATGCAGGAATATGTGCGCCCTTGGGCTCTCTCCATCTCTTATTTACACATCTCTCTGCAAGACACTTTCATGGCCTCCTCCACATGGCAGAAGATAAGCATCACCACTGGAAAGGAGCACTTCCAGACCTTTCTGGCTTTTAGTTCATCAGTCTGGAGAAGAGTCTTTGATTGCTCAGAGTGGGGCAGGTGTAAAGCCTGCACCAATCAGCTGTAAGAGCACAGCAGGCAATTCCTGTCCAAATCCCATGGTTATAGTAGAGAATAAGCAGATTTTAGACCATACGGAGGGCTGGGACCCAGCCACTGCCATCCCAGTGACTTCCACCTCACACCTCCTCCATAGAACTGAGTAGAATGGCTCCACAAGGTTTCCAAGATTGTAAATAGTTACAGAAACAGACTGTCTTGTCCTTCGCTCATGAAGCAGCTGGTGAGTTTGGAATAATTTGTTAGCAGCTGGATTGTTTCACTGCTGCTGTGCCATCAGGGCTCCTTGCTGGACATAAATAAACTACTCTTTACTGGTGAGTTGAAACTGACTCATACCTGGTCTCCCAGTGGGGGAGGCTGTAAACTGCACAGGAGAAAACTGTCCATTTTGCTCCCTCGGAGCAACTAATGGATTTGAACCAGCAGAGGTGGGGTGGGGAGGCCTCTGGGTTAGCAACACAACTCCCTACCAAATACATACAGAAGCGTTACGTACAAAGAGGTCAACTACACTCTAGTAAAAAGGAATGATGAAAAATGTAAAAATGCATCAAACTTTAATGGAAGTAATTTTATATCCATATCCCCCCCCCACCCGCTTACTTACTTTCCCTGGAAGTAATTTTTAAAGAGTAAAGCTGTAGAAAAATTAAGGATCTGAGCCTTTGCCTATGCTCTCACATAGTGTGCTGTTGAATCCGAACCAACTCCTATCTGATCCTCTAGCAGATTTTCAGAGGCTGTAAATCCCACCGGAGAAGACTACTCCTCTTTCTCTTGTAGAGTAGCTGACGGATTCAAATCACCTGCCTTTGGACTGGCAGTGCAACTTCCACTAGGCCACCAGAGCTCCTCCAGGCTCTCACTAGCCAAGAGTGTTTGTCCTACAGTTTCACATCACGGTGAAGTCCCTGGGTGGTGCAAATAGTTAATCTGCTTGGCTGCTAACTGAAAGGTTGACAATTTTAGTTCATCCAGAAGCTCCTTGGAAGAAAGGTCTAGAGATCTACTTTCAAAAGGAACAAATTAGATATTTAAGTCACTTCATAGTATAATTCTACTCTGACGCATAATGGGGTCACTAAGGTAGGAATCAATTCCAAGGCAACTGGTGGTGTTGGTGGTGCAGCCTCACAGTACACAAAATTAAAAGCCATTAAGTAGGTTACACTTCTGCTTGCTCATAGATGGTACATTATAAATGAAAAAGATTTTTAAAACATAAGAGTAGTTTTAATGCCAGGTGCTCCCCTAAAATGAACAGGTTTATCGTAATAAAGGCAGAACGGTTCTCAATTAGCTTATATCCTCATTTATCTTGATACCACTTTCTCCTTCACGCTCATTCAATCACCACCTAACTCTTATTATTCCTACTTGTTGAGTACCATCAAATCAGAACTGACCCATAGCGGACCATTCAGGGTTTTCAGAGGCAGGCTGTTAATTGCAAGGGAGGAGTTTGCCCATCCTTCTCCCGAAGAGCAGCTGGTAAATTCGAACCGTGTGTCTTTTTTGTTTTATTTTTTTTTATTATTATTATTTTGTGTGCGTGTACAGTCAAATCAGATCTGACTGGTACAGGAGGATATTGCACCTCCTTCTCCGGCAGAGCATCTGGTGGATTCGAACCGTGTTCCTCTGGGATTGCAGTGCAGCTTCTTGCCACTAGGCCACCAGAGCTCCCCGAACCGTGTGTCTTTGGGATTGCGGCACAGTTTCTTAACTAGGCCACAAGAACTCACACATATCTAATTAGTCCCTTCCTTTCTATCTATCTGCCCTGTTCAGGCCTCTTCTCATAACTAGTCTGGATCACCCTGTACATATCAGAGAGAGAGATTTGATGATGCTTAGTCCTTTGTTGCCATCTACATGTGGAAAATGAATGATTCTTCAGTTCCAAAGTGTAAATTTCATGAACTCAAGACCAGAAGAATGAAAAAGCAAGAAGACATGGGTTCTGGTTTGAATGTAGCCCTATCACTTATGTTCTGGATGACCAGGGTAAAGTAGATAATCTGACTCTGAATTTCTTATCATGTAAGCTTAATAATACTTGTCTCACACTAGTGAATATAACATTACAGGAGAGATTTTTAAATTCTCACACAACTCAAGGAATATTCAATATTTGCTAATAGGTCAAGAGATACAAGTCAAGCACAGAGGGTCAGAAAACCTTTTTTTCCTATCTTTCTCTGGCTCTCAAATAAAAAGATGTAATTTTTCCCTCCCAGTCTGAAAAGTTTGGCTAAATAATAGTTCTCTTTTTTTTCAGTGCTTTTTTTTTTTTTTTTAATGAGGAATGGTTATCTGGAGGAAAAGATCTCTACTCATTCTTTCTTAAGAATGCATGTAGACAACTTTTGTACTTCAGGAAATAGAAAAGGAAAAATCACTAAATGCTGATTTTTCCCAGTATTTTAGTAAAATATGAGTAATTTAGGATGTTTGCAGAATATTGTTGAATTTAATGATGGAGGAGCAGAAGAGATGTTACCAAGCATTCTGAATGCTTGAAGGATTCTGACTAAACAGCGTGTGAGTTCTGAAAGGCTTTTTCAGAGATTTCCATCTAGGACTAAGGAGTTACCTTTGCCCCATTTCCTGCCCCAGAGGGTTTGTGACATTTCCTGGGGAAGTTGTAAACAATTTGGATTTGTACTTTTTGTCCCGTTTTTGGCTACAGCCTGCTCTGAGTTTAGTATGAACCTTGTAGGAACTGGTCAGCATATTATACGAATAAAGTGAGTACCTCTGATCCCTTGGTAACTTTATGTTCCACAGAATAAAGCATTGGCCAGTCTTGTGCCATCTTTAGGGAGCTCTGGTGGCTTAGTGGTAAGGAACTGAGCTGCCAACACAAAGGTACATGTTTCGAATCCACAGCTGCTCCATAGGAGAAAGATGGACAATTCCTCTCTTGTGATTTAATCCCTCTGAAAACCTGCACTGAAGGGTCAGCTATGGGTCAGTTTTGGCTTCACAATACTCAACAATAATATGCCGGTTTTGCTGATGTTGCTATGTTTGAGTTTATTGTAGCCACTGCATAAATCTTTTTGGTTGAGGGTCTTCCTCTTTTTACCAAGGATGAATCCTTCTCCAGGTACTAGACCTTTCTGATAACAAGCCCCAAATAAATATAGTCTCCCCATCCTCACTTCATGGGTGCATTTTGGATGAGAGAGGTGTGAATGGATGAGGTGGATGTACATGGCAAAGAGAAAGGCCAACAGGAGCTGGGAGAGCTGACCTGACACTTGAAGAAGGGAGGCTTTGTCTACATGTTTCCTGATCCTGATCACAAGTTATAGCCCGCTATTTCCTTAACAAACTACTTAACCAATATGATATTATTTATAAGTTCTCTGTTGACATTTCAACAGATTACTGAATCCAGCAGAGAAACAGAGTGCTTTAGGGAAGACAGCTCAAGAATGGCCCTCCACTTCATGGGGAATATACTTTGAAAGATCTTGTTTCTCTATATCAACCCTGAAATTAAACAGGTCTGATACCATCACCATATCATTACTTTCTCCTACCATTTTTGCATTGGGTTGAAGGCAGCTCTGGTGGCCCAGTGTTAAGGAGCTGCACTGCCAACTCAAAGCTACATGTTTCAAATCTACCAGCTGCTCCATGGGAAAAAGATGGGTAATCTCCCATGTGCCTTACAGTGTCTGAAAATCTGTTGGACTGTGAGCCATGAGTTGGTTCTGACTTGATAGTACATAACGGGGGGCAGGGGGAGATTTCAGAAAGGCCATCACCAGTAGTATTATTGCCTAGTACTCATTATAAGATACAGAGAGCTCTGGTGATGTAGTCTGTAAGGAGTTGCACAGGTTATGAGAGGAAAAGTAAGGCTTAAGAAAGGCAAACACCAGCAGTATTTGTTACCTAGTATTTATTGGAAGATATAGAAAGTTCTGGTGGTGTAGTTTTTAACTTGTAGGAAGGTGTGCTGCTAATCTCAAAACCAATCTCTCTTGCAGTTTGAATCCATCAATAGTTCCAAGTGAGAAAAATGGGTACTCTCCTTCTGTGAGATTTACAGTCCCACTGGAGGGTCAGCTTTGTACAAGGTTTTGACTTCAGGGTAGTCAGTATGAGTTTGAGTTTTATCTTAAGATATAGATTATGGGGAGCTCTGGTGGCCTAGTGGCGAGAAGCTGCACTGCAATCCCAGAGGTGCACGGTTCGAATCCACCAGATGCTCTGCCGAGGAAGGAGGGACAACCTCCTCCTGTACCAGTCAGATCTGATTTGATGGTACATGCACACACACAAATAATAAAAGGGAAAAAAAAGATATAGATTATTACTGTGACTGTGATACAAGAATAGAAAGTGAGAGAAGATATTGCAATATTGAACATGGTTTCACACTTTTTTTAAAGGAAGTTCAGCATATGGTAAACGAAGCTCATTGTCACCCACTTGACAGGATGAAGTCAACTAAATCTCCCCCAAATCTGTAAACTTTTACTTTATCGAAGGATCCCTAAGGATCATGACTAGAGAAACCACTGTGGCAATAAGAAAAAAACATTGCATTTCTTTCTTCCATGACTGACTGGAAAAGTTTCTAAGACTCTACAACTCAAATGGAACATTTTATATTTTTTTTCTATCTAGAGACATCATATTAAAACAGCTTAGATGACACAACCCTGCTTGCTGAAACTGAGGAGGACCTCATGCACTTGCTGCAGAGGGTCAAGGATTGCAGCCCTCAGTATGGACTGAAGCTCAATGTCAAGAACACAAAGATTCTCACCACTGGACCAATTGGTAGCATCAGGATGGATGGCGAAGAGATTGAGATTGTTCACAGCTTC
>NW_006399788.1:16896086-16897200 GCF_000299155.1 Elephantulus edwardii | reverse complement strand
GTCCCTTCAGAAAATATCTTCCATTGTCCAACCCATGATCTGACAGTTTGTATCTTAAGCTTTCTTGGCTTCTGTAATTCCAAAAACGTCGACTGCTGACATTTTCCTTTAGACCAGTGTCTCTTGAGTTTAGTTGAGCTGTCTCCAAGGGAAGGTGACGTGTCCTGTAGAACTCCTGAGTGGATTATGTTTCCCTTTCTGGCCCGAGCGCTTGTCTGATCTGGCTTCCTTGTGCTCGCTCTCAGCCTCCCTTCTGCCCAGGAGCACGCCGGAAATCCTGGGTACCTCTCTGGAAAACGCCTCTTCATCCCTTATCTGGGCTGGCTTCCCTTGTGCCCGCTCTCAAGCCGCCCTTCCGCCCAGGAGCACGCCGGAAATCCTGGGTACCTCTCTCTCTTCACAATTATTAATAATGTATTACAATTATGAGTCAAACTCAACTCAATGCCAGTTGAATTGGAACCCTCTCATAGCTGATCCTCTAGTGGGTTTTCAGAGGCCTTAAGGTGCCCAAGAGGAGATTGCTCATCTTTCTCCTAATGGAGCTGTAAGTAGGTTCAAACTGCTGACTTTTTAAAATATTAGTATTAATTTTAATGAAAGTTTAAAGATATTTTGGATTTCCATTCATTCTTTATCACACTTTTCACCCTGCCCACCGCTCCTCCCCCAAGTCGCTCTTCTCTTTGAAAAGTAAAATTCTTTCATTGTTATACAATCCCTCCCCCAAGGCCATTGTACTGTGCAGCCTTAGTTCTGGACTCCTGTCATGGCAATAGTACCTAATTACATATCCCTTTTAAATAGTTCTCTCCCTCATCTGTTTCAATGCAGTATACATTATTTATCCCTTCTTTCTCAGCCTCCCCCAACCTTGATGTCAGTCTCATTTTACAACAGTCACCCTAGGCAATATTTTTCCTTTTGTGACTGAGATATTTCACTCAGCATAATGTCCTCCAGGGTCACCCATTTTGTATAATAGTTCATGAGTTCCTTGTTTTTTCAATGCTGCATAGTATTCCATTGTGTGAATATACCAGAGTTTCTCTATCCACTCGTTTGTTGATGGGCACTTAGGTTGTTTCCAACTCTTTGTAATTGTGAACAAAGC
>NW_006399788.1:16885706-16895986 GCF_000299155.1 Elephantulus edwardii | reverse complement strand
TCCTTGGAGAGGGACATCATGCTGGGTAGAGTAGAGGGACAGTGCAGGAGGGGAAGACCCTCTATGAGGTGGATTGATTCAGTGACTGGGGTAATTAGGATGGGTGTGTCGGAGGCAGTGCGATTGGCACAGGATAGAGCAGGGTTTAGGGCTGTTGTACATGGGGTCGCTATGAGTCGCAAACGACTCGACGGCACATAACAACAACAACATAAAATATAAGTTAACAACCGATCTAAAATGTTATTAGTGAAAGCTGACCTGTGAAGAGAGGAATGAAAAGCTACTGTGAAACTATTAAGGATGGCATCATACAGAGTGCAAGGAGAAGAGTGGCCATCTAGAGCAAGCCTAAAATACTCAAGATCAACTACTGACCACAGACTTTCAAGGAACCAGATAAATGGATTTAAAAATTCATATAGAAGAACGGTGAACTAAGATTCTTAAAAAAATAATTTATAAAAAAGTTAAAGAAGGTAGGCCAACTCTCCCTATCAAATACCAAATCATAAAGGAAATTATAGCTTTTAAAAATTTTTTTAATGTTTATTTTATTATTATTTTTGTGTGTGTACAGTCAAATTGGATCTGACTGGTACAGGAGGAGACTATCCCTCCTTCTCCAGCGGAGCATCTGGTGGATTTGAACTGTGTGCCTCTGGGATTGCAGTGCAGCTTCCTGCCACTAGGCCACCAGAGCTCCCAACACTCTTGGCACTAGCATCCAGGAAATTAAAAGACATATTGAGTTGGGAAAGTCTGCTGTCAGAGAGCTCTCCAAAGTACAAAAGAGCAATGATGTCAGTCTGGAGACCAAGGTGCACCTGATACACACCATGGTCTTTGCAACCACTTGCTATGTATCAGAGAGCTGGACAATGACTAGGGATGATAGAAGGAGAATTGATGCCTTTGAGCTGTGGTTTTGGAGAAGAATGCTAAATATTGCATGGAATGATAAGAGAACAAACAAATTCGTCCTGGAGAAGGTTAAATCAGGCTGCTCCTTGGAGGCAAGGATTCTGAAGCTTCATCTGGCATACTTTGGATGTGTTGCAAGGAGGGATAAGTCCTTGGAGAGGGATGTCATGCTTGGGAGGGTGAAGGGACAGCAAGGAGAGGAAGACCCTCGATGAAATGGATTGATTCAGTGACTGGGGCAATGCAGGTAGGTGTGTCAGAGACAATAAGGTTGGCACAGGATAGAGCAGGGTTTAGGGCTGTTGCATAGGGTCACTATGAGTCACAGGTGACTCAATGGCACATAACAACAACAGCAACACATTAAAGTATACCACAATGTGAAAAGTTAACCAAGAAACTCGAAGAAGACATCTGCATTAAATATAACTGATAATGTACTAGTAACTAGATGATATAAAGAACAACAACAGCCAATATGAAAATAAAAATCACAACAGTAGACAAAAAGCAGCAAAGAATATGAATAGGTGATTGAATGAAGAAATAGTAATCTCCACCAGTATGCATATAAAAAGTTGTTCAACTTCATTAATAATCAAGAAAATACAATCAATTAAGGTACACAATTTCACATTCCTTGGATTGGCAAAAAGTTTAAAAAAATAATTAACAAATAAACAAATAAATAAATAAATAAAAGCCCAATATTGAGCATATGGAGGTTATGGAGAAAGTAAGTTGTCCTGTATACCATCAGTGCTATAATCAATGCATAAAGAAACATGGTCATATCAAATAAAGCTGCAAAGTGACCTCGTAATTCAAACTGTAGGCAAACATCCCCAAGACACTGTTGAAAAAATGCACAAGGTACAGGAATGTGAACTATAATAATATGTACAATGATATATGTCAGTATGTATATACTTCTGCAGTTGAGTACCATAGAGTCAGAAACAACCCAGTGACGACCCTCCTGTAGGTTCTTAGAGGCAGTAAATCACATGGCAGGAGACTGCCCATCTTTCTCCCACAGAGCAGGTGGTGGATTCAAACTGTGTGCCTTTACATTGGCAATGCAATTCACTTGAATGCTTAATGACTCTAGTAAAAAAAAATAAATAAAATTCATTGTCTCAAGTTGGAACCAACGTCTAGTTGATCCTCTGGTGAGTTTTCTGGAGACTGTAAATTGCATTGGAGGAGATGCTCATTTACTTCCCAAGAACCACTAGTAGATTAGAATCAGCAGAGAGGAGCAGCCTTTGGGTTAATAGACCTCCTCAGGCTACCAGAGCTCCCTTTTTAGTAATCCAAAAGCAGATTCTGGCTCATAGCAGTCCTATAAAACAGAGTACAACTGCCTCGTAGGGTTTGTCAAGGCTGTAAAAGCTTTACTGGCACAGACTACTTCATCTTTCTCTTATGCAGCAGAATGGGAGTTGGAGCCATCAAACTTTCACTTAACTAACACTTAACAGTCTATGTCGCCAGGGCTCTTGGTAGTAAAGCAATTAAAAAACCAAACCAAACCACACAACCAAAACCAACAACAAACAAGAAAAATTCATTGTTTTCTGCCAAGTCAGGACTGACTGATGGCTGACCCTCCCGTGGGGTTTGGGAGGCTGTAAATCTCACAGGAAGGGATTGCCCATCTTTGTCCCTGGAGCAGCTGGAGGATTCAAATCCCCAGGAAGGGCCAGCCACCTTTGGGTTGACAGCACTACTGACCTATGTCACCAGAGCCTCCTAATTAGAGATCAGAGGTTCTCTGACTTTTACATTTAGAGCTACAGAAGCCACACAATTGATGCAACACAATGTGATATATTTGGAAGATATTAACTATTTTCTTCACCTTAATCTAGAAGTATGCATCAAAGAAATCCCACTCGCAGTCACTCCTAAAGCCCAATAAGTTGCTCTGCCAACACCAAAGGGTAAGGTTCAAGTCCACCAGCTGCTTCTCAGGAGGGAGATGGGCAAATTCCTCCCATGCAGTTTATAGCCATTGAAAACTTACTGCAGAGCCAGCAATGAGATTAACTCCAAACCCACTGCTGCTGAGCCAATTCTGATGCACACAGCAGAATTACTCCACAGGCTTTCCAACTAGATTCCACATCTACCTTCCTTTGAGCAGATGGGGGTTCAAACTGCCAACTTCTTGGTTAGCAAGTGAGTATTTAACCAAGCACCATCAACACCCTTCTATACTGAGGAGAATCAAGTGCAATTCCTAACTGACTCATAGAACTACTCTAAAACTGTCAATTACTCCTTCTCTAATCATTTCCTGCAGAGATAATTAAGTATTTTAATATAGATGAGGGAAACTCAAATTTCTTTCAGAGCTCCTACTGAAGAGTAAAACAGTGTTGGCAAGAATGCTAAGGCAGAGCTGTAAACAAAGACGGCAAGCTCACTCTGAGGCTGAAAGCAAATGAAGGCAGTCAGCGTACAGGGTAAGGGTGCACTTCAGAGTCAGAAAGACCTGGGTTCCAATACCAGCTCCTCCACCTATTTTCCTACTTAATTCATATCACACCTCTCTGACACATGTGCAAGTTTCCAAATAACAAGCAGCAACAATAAGCACTCACAGGCTTAACTGTTGATGTTGTTGCTGTTTTAGGTGCCCCTGAATCAAGCAAAACTCATAGCTCTATGAACAACAGATATTAACCCTGTCCTACCCTGTGCCATCCTCACAATTTCTTTCTTTCCCCCTTTTTTTAAAACTCTTTTCTCCCCCCCTTTCTTATTGGGTGTTTCCACCCACTGTTGTGTGCCATTGAGTTGGATCCGAATGGCACAGGAGAAGAATGCCCCTCCTTCTCCAGTGGAGCATCCAGTGGATTTGAACTGCAGGCTTTCAGGACTACAGCACAGCTTCTTGTCACTACACCATCAGAGCTCCCTTGATCCTCACAATTTCTGACACAGTAGAGCCCACTGCGGTAGTCACTGTGTCAAACCGTCTGGTGCAGCATCTTCCTCTATTTTGTTACCTCAACTTTCCCAAGCATGAAGTTCCTTTCCGAGAAATTCTGTCTCCTGGTAACATGCCTGGAGGACGTAAGACAAAGCTTTATCATCCTTGCCTCCAAGAATCACTCTGGCTGCACTTTCTACAAGGCATTTTTGGTTTTTTTCTTTCATCAGTCCATGGGATACTCAGTACTCTTCTCCAACACCAAAACTCAAAGGTCTTGATTCTTCTTCTGCCATCCTTCTCCACTGCCCACCTCTCAGATGCATAGCAAGTGACTGAAAAGAGCACGGCCTGAATCAGGCATACCTTAATCCTCAAGCTGCTATCATTGCTCCTCAATAATTTAGAGAGATCTTCAGCTGCAAATGTTCCTAGTGCAATATGTCTCCTGATCTCTTAACTGTTGGTACTAAGGGTGTTGATTGTGGATCCAAGTAAGATGAAATTTCAGTCTTTTCTCCATCTATCATGATGTTACCTATTGGTCCGGTTATTAATTAGAAAATAAAATAATATATGAAAAGAACTTAGCACAGTCGTTAGTACTAACCTAGTCATTAGTAAGTACCTAACTTAATATCAAGAGGCACGGATTGAACCACATTTTATTTCATTTTTCAATTTGCTAGAATGGTGGGCAGTGTTTGGTAGAGCTTTACAATTAAAACAAGCTTGGAAGTAGGAGTGGCATCCACTTCGAAAATAGCTTGCCTCCAGAAACCCTCCGAACAGGTCTTTCACTGATAGGGTCGCTATGAGTTGTCTACGACTTGATAGCACCTAACAACAACAACAACAGAATGTAAGAACAGCGATTTTGTCTGTTTTGTTCAGATATAAATCAGCCACCAAGAACTCAGCCAGGCACATGATAGGCATTTAATAAAAGTTTGTTGAATGAATGACTATGAGCCTCAGCACTTAGCACAGGTAAGAGACACTTAAAAACAAACTCACCGCTGTCCAGTTGGAGCTGACTGAGAGCTGACCTTCCATTAGATCTTTGGAAGGCTGTAAATAATGGAAGGAGAGTGCTCATTGTTCGCCGAAGGAGTCACGGGTGACACCCCCGAGATGAGGCCTTTGGGTTCCAACCTCAACTCCCTCTATGGACTACACTACTAGAGCCCCCAAGGGACACTCAAATTACTTTTGTTTTTTTTAAACTTTTAACTTATGCAGCTCCTACACCAAAGAAACCAAATTCACGGGTAGAAAGTGGCTGCAAATAGTCCAATTTATTCCTTTTTTGGCACTACATTCACTAGTTTCCAAATGCGAATGCGGGGGGTGAGTGAAGGGGCAACACAGAGGCCTGATAAGTTACTATTTAATGAAAGTACTATGTGATGGACACCGCATTAAATTTTGAATTGCATTAAATTCTCACACTGCATTATCCTCTTCATTTTATAAGTGGTGGGGAAGGAGGTTCGGAGACCTTAACTTCACTAAGCTCACACAGTTAAATGCAAGAGTTAGGATTTGAATTCAAGTAGTTAGTCTTTATTTATTTGCTGAAGTCTTGAATAAACAATGGCTTAGAATTAATTTGACAAGTTAATGAAAGTTCACAGTAGTAACAGTGACAGTGAGCCAGCAGAACCTGGAACACCACCCGGATCCTGAGCCGCCCACCTGCCTATGGCTGTGTTGCAGACCTCACTCCCCTCTGACCCTTGTTGTACATCCTCCTAGTCATTTTTATACAATTTTTATTTCTAAAAATTAATAAAATGGTACTGTAATAAAGCAGGACTGACACTGGGGGTTGAGAGGAAAAAAGGAAAAGAGTAAATAGATAATGAACACTGTACTGGAACAGATGAAGGGAAAAACTGTTTAGAAGGAATATGTGATTAGGTATTATATGTAAGACAACAGTCCAGAATAAGAGGTGCACTGCAAAGAGGACGGTGGAAGTGGGAAGAGTGGTAGGGAGGAAATTGTGCAACAATAAATGAATATTTTTGAAAAAGAAAGTTAACTGGGGGAGGGAGAAGGGAGGGGAAGGGAAGAAAATGTGCAACGATGAATAAATGAAAATCCAACTTTTCTGTAAACTTGCATTAAAATAAAAATTTAAATTAAAAATTTTATTATGTGCTGTGATAGCACATAAAAAATATTATATACAAAAAAGAAATTCAATGACCTAAGTATAAAGCTAACATGACAAAACTAGTAGAAGAAAACACAGAAGTAAAACTTTATGTCCTTGGATTTGGCAATAGATATTTAGGTACAATAACAAAAACATGAGCAAGAAAAGAAAAAAGTAGATTAATTGGACTACGTAAAAATTAAAAATGTTTATGTATCAAAGGACATTACATTATCAAGACAGTTGAGAAGATAATCTATTGAACATATGGTAAGTTTTTAGTATCAGAATATAGCAAAGAAGTCCCACAGTGGCAATACAAAAAAGAAAAATCTAATTTAAAAATGGGCAAAGGACTTAAATAGACCTATCTCCAAAGAAAATACACAGACAATAAACACAAAAAGATGTTCAACATCATTGTTGTTTTGAGTTGCCATAGAGTCGAGTATGACTCATAGCAACCGTAGGAACAACAGATCTGAATCCAGTCCTATATTATGACATCCTCATCTCTGATACACTCCAACCCATTGCTACAGTCACCATCTCAATTCATCTGGTTGGGGGTCATCTTCTCCTCCAATCCTCCCTCTTTCCAAGGAATAACCACTACTAGCAATATTTCTAAATTATAAGAGAGCTTTGTCATCTTTGCCTCCAAGGAAGCATTAATCAATTGCAAGTCAAAGCTGCAACAAAATATTAGTTTAAAAGTATAAAAGAGCTGGGAACTATGGTGGCTGTGGATATCTGAGATAATCTGCTGGGAATCTCATGGGTTGACAGTGCCTGGATACCCATTTTGAACAGTGGTAGTGTCCTGGATTACTTTTCCGAAAGAAGCAACCCTTTCTATGACAGGACATGCAACAATGAAGTAGTCAAAACGCAGAGACTAATATTAGAACACTTGAATCAGATGATTGGAGTGGAATACATCCTTCTCCACGCTCAAGAACCGGTTCTTTTTATTATTCGTAAGCAGCAATGGCAGTCACCTACTCAAGTTATCCCTCTGGCTGATTATTACATCATTGCTGGAGTGATTTATCAGGCACCAGACTTGGGCTTAGTTATAAATTCCAGAGTGCTTACTGCAGTGCATGGCATTCAGTCAGCTTTTGATGAAGCTATGTCATACTGTCGATATCATCCCTCCAAAGGATATTTCAAGGATCATGAAGAGCAAGATAAAGTTAAACCTAAAGTCAAGAGGAAAGAAGAACCAAGCTCCATTTTCCAGAGACAGCGTGTGGACGCCTTACTTTTAGATCTCAGACAAAAATTTCCACCTAAATTTGTACACCAAAAGTCTGGAGAAAAACCTGTCCCAGTGGATCAAACAAAGAAAGATCTAGAAACTTTACCAGAAGCTGTCAAATCTGATGAGAAAGAGACTACAAAGCATACCCAACGGACAGTAAGCACAAAAGGCCCCCCTGAGAAATGGATGAGACTTCAGTGAGTTTTAGAAGAGAAGCTATCAAGACTTGTCTACTACCTTACCTCATTTTTGTAGCTAGCTCATAAACTTTTAAGCTTTGACATGTTTTTTAAACAACTTTCTCCTTTGTATTATTTGTTTCCTTTGTGAACATTTCTTGTGTATCTTTCTGTAATCTTTAGTCTGTTGGACTTGTTCAGGCCGCCCCACTTACACGTACCATATCATATATGTGTGTAAAAACACAATAAAGTGTTTTGCATTAAAAAAGTATAAAAGAGCTATAAAATTAACATTAAATACCAAGTATTGATGAGCATATGGAGAAAATGAAACCTCTGACATTACTAATGAGGTTGTTAAACAGTACAATCACTGTGTAAAAATAGTTTGCAACTGCTCAAAAATGAAATGTCATTGTGATGCAGCAACTCCACACAAAAGAACAGAAAGCAGGGACTCAAAGAGATACTTGTATGCAAATAAAAAAAACTTGGATTAGAAGAGGCCATGGCACTAGGGATATCATTGCTGTTTTCAGATGAATCATGGCTGAAAGCACAGTATCAGAAGGATGTCTATTTGTGTTTGATTGACTATACAAAGGTACTTATTTGACAGTGTGGATCACAACAAATTGTGGCTAATGTTGAAACGAATGGGAATCTCAAAATAATTGTGCTCATGCAAAACCTATTAACTAGAACAAGGAGCTGTTGTCCAGACATAGCAAAGGAATACTACATGGTTCAAAATAAAGAAAAGAGTGCATCAAGGATGTAGTTATTTCTTTATACCTTTTCGATCACATATAGATTAGGGAAGCTGGACCTTAGGAAGAACAATGTGCCATCAGGATTGGAGAAAGATTCACCAACAGCCTACATTATGCAAATGATGCAAGTTTGCTAGTCGAAACTGAGGAAGACTTGAAGCACTTGCTGCAGAGGGCCAAAGACTGCAGCTTTTAATATAGATTGTATCCCGACATCAGTAAAAGAAAAGATCCTCACCACTGGGCCAGGCCAATAGACAGTAAAATGATAAATGGAGAAAGGACTGAAATTGTTGATGATTCATTGTACTTGGATCCACAATCTGTGCACTAGCAGTCAGGAAATCAAAAGACAAGCTGCACTGGGAAAATCTGCTGTCAAAGATCTCTCCAGAGTGCTGAAAATCAATGAGGTAAGTCTAAAGACTAATGCGCGCCTGATTCAGGCCATGGTCTTTTAGATTGTTGACTATGCATCTGAGAACTGGACAATGACTAAGGATGACAGAAGCAGCATTGATGCCTTTCAGCTGTGGTGCTGAAGAAGAGTATTGAGCGTACCATGGAATGCTAAGAAAACAAAAAGGTCTGTCCTAGAGAAGGGAAAATCAGTTTGCTCCTTGGAGGCAAGGATTTTGAAGTTTAATCTCCCATATTTTGGGCATGTTGTCAAGAGGGACCAGTCACTGAAGAAGAATATTGTACTTGGAAAGACAGAGAGTCAGTGCATAAGAGGCAGACCCTGGATGAGATGGACTGACACAGTGACTATGGCAATGAGGTCAGGTGTGTCAGAGGTGATGAGATTGGCTCAGGAGAAGGCAAGTTTCAGAGCCATTTTTCATAGAGTCGCTATGAGTTGTAATTGACTCAATGGCACATAACAACAATATGAAAATATTGACCACAGTATTTCTCTTAATAGTAAAAAAGATGAAGCAACCTAAGTGTTCATCAGTGTGGTAAATACTACAATGAAGTATTCTACAGTCATAAAGAGAAATGAAATTCTGATACATGATACAGCATGAATGAATTCTGAAAACATTATGCAAAGTAAAAGAAGTCAGATAAAAAATTCAGAAGGAAAAAAATGTGTATGATTCTACTTCTATGCAATATCCAAAAGAGAAAAGTTCTGATCAGAGATTACCAGGAACTGGGGGAGGGAAGAAGTGGAGGAAGTGAGAGTTACTGCTTCATGAGTGCAGAGTTTCCATTTGGGGTGATGAAGTTTTTAGAAATTGGTGGTGATGTGTATACGATGATGTGAATAAAAACCATAGCAATGAATTACAGGGTTAAAATTAAAATAACAAATTTATGTCACTTTATAATTAAAAATGGGGGAAGAAAAGGATAGAACTATACCTACTTTATAATAGTCTCTGCTATCTAACTGATTAACTGATTCATTGCTGTCATGTTGAAACAAATTCATAGCTGCCCCGATAGGTGGTTTTCAGAGGATATAAACAGCTTCTCTTTCTTCCATGGAACAGCATGTAGATTTGAACTGCCTGTCTTTGGGTTGGCAGCCAATTCCTTACACACCAGGCCACCAGAGCTGCTCCTATGTCAATAACTAGGAGTCCCTATGTGGCACAAATGGTTAAGCACTTGACTATTAGCTTAATAGTTGGCAGTTCACAGCACTTGGAAGTGACTTGGGAGGCAGACCTTGTAATGTGCTTCTGAAAGGTTCCTACCTTGAAAACCTTACTTACACAGTAGTTCTACTTGGTACACACAAAGTCACCTTGAATCAGAATTGACTTTAAGGCAACTAACAACAAAAAAGTAGAGATCCGACATTGCCCCATCCTCCAACCTATTGCTACAATTCTGACACCAGACACCCTGCCGAGGGAACTCCCAACTTCATATTTTCTCTCGAGTTTCATATTTTGTTGCAATGGCCACACATAGACCACGTTGTTGTTGTTGTTGTTATGTGCTGTTGAGTCGTTTCCAACTCACAGCGATCCTAAGCACAACAGCCCTAAACCCTGCTCTATCCTGTGCCAAC
>NW_006399788.1:16869687-16881261 GCF_000299155.1 Elephantulus edwardii | reverse complement strand
GTGGTGCTCACATATTTTATAAATTCTAGATATAAGTCCCTTATCTGACATCAAACTGCTGACTTTTGACAGTTCAACTTTTTACCCATGAGCACACCAGAACTCCCTACAATTATGGGTTTGTTGTTGTTGATGATGATGGTGTGTCAAGCCTATTATGACTCACAGGAACCTTAAGAACAACAAATCTGAAAGTTGTCTTATCCTGCGCCATCTTCATCATCCCTGACATCACACTGCTGAAGTCATTGTGTCAATCCACCTTGTTGAGGGTCTTCCTCTCTTTTGCTGACCCTCCATCTTTCCAAGCCTGATGTCCCTCTCCCAGGAATAGCCTTTCCTAACAACATGCCCAAAGTGTATAAGATAAAGCTTCACCATCCTTGGCTCCAAGGAGCACTTTGGATACACTTTTCCCAAAACTTACCTCTTTTGTCTTTTAGAATCCCATGGGATATTCACTAACCGTCTCCACATCATAATTCAAAAGCATCAACTTTTCTTCTGCCATCCTTATTCATTGTCCAACTCTCAGATATACAGCAAGTGATTGAAAAGACCATTGCCTGAATCAGTCTCATCTTAGTCTTAAAAATGACATTACTGATTCTCACAATTATGAGTAATAGGTTACAATTCAGAATAAAAATCAACTTGAATATAACAGGAACAACTAAGAATGCAGTTCTTCTATTAAGACAGTAGATGTTGGGCATTTGTTCTCAGCTAGGGTCATAGTCAGGCAAGACTGTGATGAAGTTCTTTAGCTACAAATAAGTAGCTAATAAGTGCCCTGGGACACCCACTCTTCCAGGCAGCCTCCTGCATACAGGAAGCTTCCTGCCTCAAGGACTCAGCTCACGCATTGGCAAGCCTAAACTGCCAGTTCTATGTTGCTGCTATGTCCTGCCATCTTCAGTATTACAACTCTCTCTCTGTCTTCTGGGTCCAGTAGGCTTTCAGTGTGGAGAGCCTGGGACCAACTTCTGACTCCTCTTCTTGCTAGTAGTGAAGTAACCTTCCAACCTCTGGGATTGGCGCCCTGTAAATCCACTAGGATGGTAAAAACAACTAATCCCCTATCAAGGTTCCATATGCTTTATTTGCACAGTCACACTCCTACGATGATTCCATGTACCTTAACTGCTTTAGCTGGTTGTCCAATACGCTTGGTGGCCACAAGTATCTTATTTACATCAGACAAAGTCATTGCTGTAGAGCTGGACCCCACTCACAGTTGACCCTCCAGCGGGCTTTCAGAGGCCATAGATTGCATGGGAGGAGATTCCCTATCTTTCTGCCTTGGAGTAGTTGGCTAGCTCAAACCAGTCATGCTTTAGGTTGGCAGTGCAACGTAGTAGGCCACTAGAGCTCCCTATCTTAGTTACATCAATTATTTTTTGGACCATTGTTGGAAGGGTCATTTAAAGGGAAATCATGACATAATAGATTCCATTATATTTTGTAAGTCTTGGATACAACAAAGGGCTTGAGCTAAATGACCAGACAAATCTATCTTGAAGGAAAAAAAAAAAACAGAGTGCTCCCGAGAGGTAAGGACAGTGAGGTATGTTTTCAGGGAGAACCAGTCCTTATAGAGAGGCATTATGCTTAGAAAGGTAGGTTCAGCCAAAGAGAAAGATCATTAATAAGATGGACTAACACAGTGGCTATACCACAATGGGCTTGAACTTGACAGAGATCTTGAGGATGGCACTCCAGGAGATGATGCAGGATAGGGCAAGGTTCACGTCTATTGTTCATAAGGTTGCTGCTACAAGTCATAGTGAACACAACAGCAACTAACAATAACAACAAATAAGGTTTAAAATGTGTTGATTCTAACTATTCACTAAAAACAATGTCAAGGAGAACATTCTTAGCACTAAATCATTCTGCATGCACTTAATTACTTCCATAGGATAGTGTTCCTGAAGTAGGCTTGCTAGGTCAAAAGGCTGCATTTGGAATTTTTTTTTATTTTTTTATTTAAGCACACACATCTGTTTTCGATATATTTTAACTTGTGTGTGTGTGTGTGTCTCCCCCCTTCATTTTTAGTGTTGGGATTGATTTTTTTGGTTTATTTTAGTTTCAGCATCAAATACTATGACAAATACATGGCAGTGTCCAGGAGTGGTTGGCTGATTGGACATCTCCTTCATTTTAATAAGCTTTACAGAAAAAAAATGTATCTCAAAATTAAGGAAAGAGGAAAGATAAAGACGAAGCGATAATGTTAACCCAGAATAAGAATTACCTCAATAGCTTGGAAACCCAAACCTCACCGTCAAAGGTATGTTCATATCACTGCACTCGGCACTATGTTAAGATTCAGAAGAAATTAAATATACAAGTCAGTCTTAGCCCTTGAGAATCCTAAAGTTCAACTCAAGAGCAAAATTATAACTACACAAAAATATTCAGAAGCTAATACTGTAGAAAGATAGGAAGTTTAAATGCCAGCTAACACAAAGAATCAAAATGAAAAGATACAAGAACATTTTCCTTTAACCGGAAATGCTTGCAGAACATTTATGTGTAGTCTTTGAGTACCCAGCTGAGGAATTTTATTAGGGAATTGTTTCACTGATTGCAGTTTCACAACGCATTAGCCAGTTGGTTCCATTTTTGGCCTCTTTAAAAAAAAAAAGCTTTTGGTTTGTTTGTAATTTTTTTATTGTGAAATAGGTGAAGGTTTATAATGCACAATAATTTTTCATTCAACATTTCTGACCCTTTTCAGGTGAAAGATTAGATGGTTCTTCCATTCACTGATTGATGCACACACAATCTGTTTCAGGACACTGGGTATAATTTTTTTAAGAATATAACATCACTCATTCCACTTCCTCCTTCTCCGATCACCTCTGTCCTACATCTGAACTTTGTCCTTGGGCAAATCCTGCCCTTTTGATCTTGAATGGCTCATTGTTCTGAGGATTGTGTACCTCCCTGATGTTATCCACATTAAAGACTTGTCTATTGTTTGGCTGAAAATTGGGCCATGGGATGAGTTCAGTTCAGGATTGAAGGTCATAATCTTGGGAGATCCACTAGTCTCAATCAGATCAGAAAGTCTGGTCTCTGGTCTTTCACTTTATTTTGTGTTTTTGCTTCATATCTCCTACCCACCCCTACATCTCCATTCCTTCCTCCCTTCCCTCGCCCCGCCCCATCCTGTCATTCTATTCAAGACCTTCAAGAAGTCGAAGATAAGTTTCATTTGGAAAAATTTGCTAGCAAAGACCTCTCAAAAGTGCTAAAGAGCAAGGATATCCATTTAAAGACTAAGGTGTCTATGATCTAGGCTTTGCTGTTTTCAATTCTTATGCATCTGAAAGTTGGACACTGTATGAGGATGACAGAAGAACTGATGCCTTTGAGTTGTGGCATTGGAGAAGAGTACCAAACATCCCATGAACTGTCAAAATAGCAAAGAAATCTGTCTTTGACTAAGTATAGCCAGGATGTTCCTTAGAGGCAATGATGGCAAAATCTGTTATCACATACTTTTAGGTATGTTGTCCAAGGGCCCAGTCGTTGGGAAAGGGCAGCATTTTTTAAAAAATTTTTTTTGTGGGGGGCATCATTTTTGTAAGGTGGGGGTCAGGGAAAGAAAGGAAGATCTTCAGCAAGATTGACTGACACAATGACGGTAACAATGAGCTCCAGCGATCAGAGATCGTGGGATGTGCAGAATAGGCAAGGTTCGGATCTGATGTTTACAGGGTCACTGTGAATCATAGCTGGCTTGATGGCACCTAACAAAATCACCACCACCCACGACCTTACCCTTTCAGAGCAGCTGGTAGTGGCAGCCCGATATCATCTAGCTCTTCAGTCTTAAGGCCACAGAAGCTGAAATTCATAAGGTCCATTAGTCCTCTAGACCAATTGTTTGCATACATCTTTGACCTCTTTCTTTCTTCTTGTCCCAAATATGGAAAAGACCAATATTTGAACCTTAGATGTGTGCTCACAAGCTTCTAAGACTCAATTGCCACTCAGTTAGTTGTTCCTCAGATTATAAAATTGAGATTATATGTATTAAATCATTAAAATGAAATTGCAGAACAGCAGTTTCCCTCTCATTCTTGCTCAGTTTGTAGGCCTACGTATTCATTCATAGATTATTTTTACTACTGTTATTGCAATAGTGTGTATATAACATTTATCTTTGTTATTTTTAACTCTTGTACCCCTCCCAGTTTCTTCCTTGGTCTTAATAATTTTTTCCCTGGTTTCTCTACAAATTCTTTTTCTTTCCTTACCAATTCTATTGTAATTACATTTTAGACAGCTATTTTTACTCAGTCTTTTCAAAACCTCAACTCAGTTTTTGTAGATTTAAGAATAGCAACAAATCTTTTTTTCTTGTTCATAGTTTATAATAGACACTAGTCAGTAAATTTCTGGGAGGGAATAGAGAATAACAGTTAATACTGTCAAGGGGATGATTTCCAAAAGAGGTCCAGGGGCCTCTTTGAGTGAGTAAGAACTAGAAAGTTCTGACTTGGAAATACAAGAAAGACACCAATACCAAGTGAGAGCAAGAGAAAGAAACTGAGGTTTATTAGATGTTTATAACAGACTATGAATGGGTCAGGACAGATTGACCCATCTTTATCTTACAGAAGGGTTTATATAACCTTTGTTTGGGGAGTGGGGTTTAAACAGCTGATGGTGCATTTCTTCTAATGGATATGGTGACTTTGGCCATCTCATTTGTCTTTTCCTTGAGTCTGTTGTTTTGCCACATTCCTTGAGAGTCTGTTTTTATTGTCGGGTCATTTTTTCTACTGTTTTATTGCCTCAGTCTTTGTCAAAACCAGTTCTGATTGATCTCCTTCGTCAGTGTGTCCTTTGCCATTCCCTGTCAAATACTAGCAGTTAAACAGAAGTTTATTACTTTTATACAACATGAGTATTCTTCAGATTATCAAGTCCAGATTGCATCTACTACAAAATTACCCCTCTGAGGTGAAACTGTGTAATAATGGAACCAAATGTGTGGTTTCTCACTATTTATGTGCACAGAGCCAATGGTATACAACGAACACTCCATCTGTAAAGAAGAAACTCTGGAGGCTACTTACACACCAACAGACCAGGTAGTCATCCTGAAAAACTGTTAAAAATCTATTTAGTTGTACAGGACAGTAGGCACATTTTAAAAGGTAAAAACTTACAAGGTTATAAGCAATAAACTCCCTTTGTATTAATATAAAATACCACACTACACTAGTGTACTGAAAGTGTTAACAGGGCTGGAGAAGAGAAAGGAGACCTAGAGACAAAGTGCTAGGCCAAGTGAGCAGCCATAAAGAGTTCTGTGATCTGTGCAAGTTACTGAGTTCCTCCCCTTTCTAATCTTTCAATGAAGTGGAGTTGAGTTAGATGATTGATAAGATCCTTTTCAACTCTAAAACTCTTCTAAAACTATTCTTGTTGTTCTTTGCTGTCTAATTGGAACTGACTTATAATTGACCCTCCAATGGGTTTTCAGAGGCTGTAAATCCCATGGGAAGACACTGCTCATTTTGCGAGACGGGGAGAGGACAGGGGACGGCCCTTCCTTCTCCCCTCTCCCTGGCAGAGCCACTTTGGGTTAAAAGTACAGCTCCTTATCCACTAGGCCACCAGACTTATTCTCTGAAGATCAGTATTTGTTGCATGCCTGTTCTGTGATGCTGGGAATATAATCTATAAATCTTGGGAACTAATTTGCTTTCATGAACCTGTTAGTCTACTGAAGCATATGCATTACTTTAAAAGTAATTACAGGGAGGGGTGAGTAAAGGAAATGGGAAAGATCTGGTGTGAGAAACTATATATATATGAACTTTGAAAGTAAACCAGTAGAAAATTTTAAAAAATCCTTTAAAAAAGGTATTTACAATGAATAAATCATTGATTGTACAAAATAAGTAATTAAGTAAGTATGCGCTCTAATGGGTTAGTGGGTCAGGAGTTGAGCTGTCAACCCAAAGGCAAGTGGTTCGAATCAACGTGATAGTATGGAAAGCACACAGTCACTGGGTGGTACTATCAAGGTGTTCAGCTTCTAAGCAAAAGATTGGGAGATGGAATTTTCTGTGGACTGACTACAGTAGAGGAAAGGTCTACAGATGAAGCTCTGAAATATCAGCCATTAATTAGAAACCACACGGTGGACAGTTTCTGACACACATGGGGTTGCCAAGAGTAGGAATTTGTCTTGTGTGGGAAGTGCTAAGATAAACAGAACGTTCTAACAGAAAGCATACATAACACAGTATGGAAGACACTCCACAGTGAAGACATATCTAAGCTACAATACTTGAAAGGACAGGGAGAAATTATCCAAGCCAAAAGGCTCAAGAGAATGCAGTCCAGGTGGAGGGCACACAGTGTGAAAAGGGCAGAGCCGGGACAGACTTGGCTAACCAGATGCCTGCAGCTGCAGAGAAGCAGGAATAAAGGAGAAAGGTAAGGCTGGAGAAGCAAGCAGAACCCACATGACGTAAAGCCTGACAGAATGTAAAGAATTTGTTTCAATGTTAGCTTCCTACCAATGAGGGGTCATCAAAGAAGGAAAGACTAGATTGAGGGGAAACAAGACCTGAAACTGAAAACCAGTGAGAAGCTGTCATAGGAATCTAAGCAAAAGGTGGGGACCTCAACTGGAATACTGGCCGAGGGGGACAGAAAGAGATTTCTAAGTTGATTAAAGAAACATGAGGACTGGGGAGTTAAGAATGATACCTAGAATTACAGCTCAAGAAATCTAGCCAAAAATTGTTCTGCTGTATTTACTAAGAAGATTGGGTATAAGCCAGGAGTTGCTGGTAGGCATTTTGCCATCACTTGGAAAGAGCTCTTCGTCTGAGAAGAAGCTACACAGAAAGAGGAACAAAACTGAAAGGACACGAGTGAGGCTGTTCATGATAACCTTAGTTCAAGCTTCTGGACCAGCTATCTCAGATCTACCCCTGGACTTTTCAGGCACATGACTCAGTATGTTTCCTTTGTTGCTGTTTTTGGTGGTGGTGATGATTTGTCAAGGTTGGTTCTGTCACTTGGAACCAAAAGAACTCTGGGGAGGGTGAATCCAGTGAGGCAGTAGAGAGCCCAGGGCAGAGCTGCCTTGAAGAAGTGATACAGGAAGCAGAACAAGAAACAGCAAAAGGAAAGAGGGGAATTCAGGAGCACACACTGGCAACAAAAGAGCATGTTTCAGAGAGACAGATGGAGTCAGGAAAGATGGTGTTAAAAGAGATAAAATGGCTAAGCTACACATAAAGGCATTATGGAGCTCCATGAAGCAGGACCTGGCATGTTATGCTCCTGATGGAAAAAGAGGGGCAGTCTCTCATTAGGATTTACAGCCTTGGAAACCTGACCATGGGCCATTATTAGAATCAAGTGAATGGCAGGCAGGGAGTGACTGTATCTTCAGATACATGCATTGGATTTATTGGCAAGATGGTGACTGGTGTACCCTTGTGAGAAAAGGTTCCAGAAGGTGATGTAAGTAGAAACCAGACAGAAGTGAGCTCAGGATTAAGCTCTTGGTGAGGAAGTCAAATCAGTGACTATGAACATTTCTAAATCGAGAAGTTGGAATTGTGAAAGGGAGGGTTGCTGGCAGGAGATGTGGCAAGAATACCATTTTAGATGGATATGATAAGAGAAGGCATAAAGCCTAATGAGAAGAATCCAAGAAAGGGCATGATCAGTTGAGAAAGATTCTTGAAAAAGAAGGTGGAAGATGGTCCAGAGCCCAGGCCAATCTAATGATTTAATGATTGGTGGCCCTGACACAAATCTGAAGGGTGAAGCTTCAGTTGAAGTGGGCCAAGATGTGTCCCAGGGGGGCAGGAAGAACCTGATGATATTACAGTCTGATTGGACTCTAAATTCTCCATAAAGTTGAGGGCTAAGGGTTCGGTTTTGTTTCATTTTGGTTTTGGAAAATGGGGAGAGGCTGGGAAGGTGGAAGGATTTAAGGGAAATACAAAGCTTTTGAAAATCGGGCTGGTGGAGAATAGAAGATAGAATTGACTAGGAAAATATCAACACACTGACTAGAAGCTATGAGCTGATAATAGAAATCATGCTCTAATTTTATCAAACTCTAGAAAGATGGGGGAATGAAATATGAAAATAAATATTGAATTATACTGAAAGAGCTGATTTATATAAGATCTCTTACAAATGATGAGATGTTAATATTGGGACATTCTTCATGAATTATCTAAAAGAAGATCTTTTAAGTTTCTTGACATGATAATTAGTTTTTCTGGGTGGTGAACAGCCACGCTGATGGAAACAAACCACGCTAAGATTTCTTAAAATGGCATGAGCCCAAGGTAGCCAATAATATTCAGTAGTCAGTTTAAGATAACAATTTCATGTTAAAGAACAAAACCTCAAACTGTGCTTATAAAATAAAAACCTTCATTATCTCAGTGATGACTCAAGAGATAAACACTTTGAGGAGCAGATATTTGCCTTGAATTGAGCAAAACCCCAAAGTCTAGTAGATAAGGTCTCTCCCAGTCTCAAGACTCAACGATATGGCTGGGAGTGATAAAAGAGCATTGGAGACATCTGTATTTTAAATCCACCCTGTATTAGACACACTAGTTATCTATAGTTTCCAAGCTGTTATAGAATAACACCATGGAGTCTGCTTAAGTAAAAGTAAATTGATTTTATTGAGAGATAGAGACAACCCCGACTGAGGAACACATTCATTGTCACAGAATGAAAATGAGGACCCTGCCAGACCACAGGGTGGGGATAGGAGATTATATTTTTATACAGTTGAACCAGGAATTAAAAGTTATACAATTCATAATTGGCTGAAAGATCATGTTGCAGAAGCAATGTAAGGTGCTAATATTATATCAATCCACAGATTATGAACAGCTGCCAATACAGAGTGACACGTACTGTGGCAGGAGCTAGAACTGAGGTAAGGCGACAAGAAACTGCACTGCTTGAAGGCAGGAGGAAGGATGGACAATCTCCTCCCTCCCGTGCGATTAACTGCCTCTGAAAACCCACTGGAGGGTCAGCTATGGGTCGGTTCCGACTCGACTGTACACAAAAACAGAGTCAGGAAAGTTCTTGTAGAAGTGATATTGAAGGGTGGGGATCTCCGTTGGCAGAGGTTAGGAAGGGAAGGATAAGCATGAGGTGTGTAAGTATAAAACAGCAGGAGGTGTGAAATAGGTTTATTCCAGGATGCTCTAAATTGCATAGCATGAGTGGAGATTACGTGTGAGTAGTCTGGACAGGACTGTAAACAAATGAGAAGGAACCAGACTAGATACCGTTTAGCTTACGAAGAGTTTGAACTTTATGCTGATCAGCTTTGAGTAACTGTTGTAAAATCTAACCTCTAGTGGTGCAGCGGTTAAGCACTCAGCTGCTAATGGAAAGGTTATCAGTTCAAGTCACCAGCTGCTCCAAGGACAAAGATGTAGCAGTCTGCTTCCATAAAGATTTACAACACTGGAAACCCTATGTGGGGTGTTCTACTCTGAGCTATAGGGTCTCTAAGTCAATCTATTGTTAGGGAGCACTGGTCTAGTGGCAAGAAACTGTGCTGAAGTTGATCTGTTGTTGTTGTGTACCATTGAGTTGGAACCAACCCATAGTTGACCCGCCAGTGGGTTTTCAGAGGCAATTAATCTTCATGGGAGGTGACTGCCCATCTTTCCTCTGAGGAGCAGCTGGCGGATTTGAACTGTGTGCCTTTGGGATTGCAGTGCAGCTTCTTGAACACAATGGACTGGGCTAGGTTTGCCTAAGGAAAGACTTTTAGTAAGATGGATTGACACAGTGATTGTAACAATGGGTTCAAGCATAGCTGAGTTTGGGAGGATGGCAAGAGGTAGGGCAAGGTTCGGATTTATTCATAGTCACAGAGACTGGACAGCACCTAACAACAAGAACGACTGTTCTTATAATCTCATTTGGAAATGGGTTGTCTTTGTTACGCTCATTAGCTTATAGCATGACTAGTGTAGAGTGCATCTTGAGTCAATCTTTTTGGAGATGTAAAAAGATATTAATGCCACAAGATAAACAACCCAATTAAAAAATGGGCACAGGATATGAACAGACACTTCACCAAAGATGACATTCAAATGGCCAACAAACACATGAAGAAATGTTCAAAATACTTAGCTCTAAGAGAAATGCAAATCAAAACAACTATGAGATATCATCTCACCCCACTAAGAATAGCAAAATTCAACAGAGCAGCAAACAACAAATGTTGGCGAGGTTGTGGAGAAACTGGAACCCTTATTCACTGTTGGTGGGAGTGTAAAATGATGCAACACTATGGAAGGTGGTATGGTGCTTTTTCAAAAAGTTGCAAATACAAATACCATTTGATCCAGCAATTCCACTACTGGGAATATACCCTAAAGAAATCATAACTGCCACTCAAGCAGATCATATGCACCCCCCATGTTTACTGTGGCTGTGTTTGCAATAGCAAAGAGCTGGAAACAAACCAAGTTCCCATCAACAAATGAGTGGATAGAGAAGCTGTGGTATAGTCACACAATGGAATACTATGCAGCATTGAAAAACAAGGAACTCATGAAATATTATACAAAATAGGTGACCCTGGAGGATATCATGTTGAGTGAAATGTCTCAGTCACAAAAGGACAAATATTTCATAGTGCCACTGCTGTAAAATGGGACTGACATCGGGTTTGGGGGGAACCTAAGAAAAGAGGGGATAAATAATATGTACTACATTAAACAGATGAGAGAGAGAACTGTTTAAAAGGAATATAGGATTAGGTATTATTTTCATGACAAGATTACAGAAAAAGAAATGCATACTAAAGTGAACTGTGGACTCGGGGAATTGTATAACAATGAAATAACTTTTTTTTTTCAAAGAGAAAAACTAACTGGGGGAGGGGTGGGCAGGGAGGAAAATGTTCAATGAATTAATGGGGGAAATTTAAATGGAAAGAATATGCTGTAAAAATATATGTATGTTGCATTAAAAAATGATTAATAAAATTTTTTTTAAAAAAAAGAGATTAAACGGGCAAGCCAAGGGATAGATGGAGGAATACAGATGCCAGGACACGGGGAGATCTCCTAGGAAGCAGAAGCTGATGGAAGGCCCCTTCCTCCAGAACTGACACAACCTTCCCCTCAAGCCATTTGGACTTTTAATCTTCTAGAAGCTCTAGGGGGTGCTGGTGGCTTAAGAGTTGTGCTGTCAAACCATAGGCACATGGTTAAAATCCACCAGCTGCTCTACGGGAAAAAGATAAGCAACCTCCTTACATCTTATTTACTGCTTCTGAGAACCCATGAGAGAGGGTCAGCTCTGTGTCGATTCTGCCTTGATGGTACATAACAACAAACTGAGAAATCAACTCCTTATTTGTTAAAGCCACTTGCTTGCGGTAATTCTATTACAGTAGAGCCTGAGAACTAACATGGTTTAGGTTTGATGAAACTAGAATGTTTTAAAGCATTTTTGCTAAAACACCTGTTGTTGTTGTTGTTGTTGTTATGTGCCATTGAGTCGCTACTGACTCAG
>NW_006399788.1:16867101-16868649 GCF_000299155.1 Elephantulus edwardii | reverse complement strand
AAGATCCATCTAACATTAGCTATAATATCCCTAGTACCATGACTGCTTCTAAATCCAGCCTGCACATCTGGCAGTTCTCTGTTGACATATTGGAGAAGAAAACATAAAAAAAGCAGAAAAGCAATCAGTTTACAGATTTCTTAGCTTGCTTAACTAAATTCTAATCCCAGAATGGTTTCATAGAGCTTATAGAAAGAAAGTCCAGCCCAAGCTTCCTGCTCATGGGGACACTAGTAAAGTACCTTTTATACAGTGGCCTGAGCATGAAGGCAGATGGGACCTTTGCTCCATCTGGATCTTACTTCTTATTAATAGCCATCTAGAGTTGTCCTGTTCACACCAAACATGTCTATGTTTCTTTGTTTTAACTTCCCTGGCCATTGGAGAATTTATTCTACATTAGGTTTAGTAAAAGTTTTCCATAAAGAACCGAATTTAAATATTTCAGACTTTGTGGGTCATAGTTCTCTGTATCAACTACTCAAATCTGTTTTTATAATGCAATAGTAGCCATAAAAAAGTATATTAAGTAAATGTGTAGCTATATTCTGGCAGAACTTTATGTATAATTGATACTAATAGTATAATACTAATCATGTACATGGAATCTGCTTCAAAGCTAAGAGACTATGAAGCAAGACTGGCCACCCCCTTCTGAAATAACAGTCCTTCGAAAACTCTCTGGACAATGGAAGAGCATTGCAGGGTACAGTGTAGAAGATGAGACACTCAGGTTGGAAGGCATTAAAATTTCAATTGGAGAAGAGTTGCCTTCTCAAAGTAGAAGCAATCTTAATGACATAAGTGGAGTAATGCTTTCTCCCAAGAAGGACCTTCATTTCAATTGTTAATGTGGTAAGACTCAAAATGAGGACACAGAACTGCAAACATCCATTAATCATTAGAATACGGAAATCCACAAAATTTGAATCTAGGAAAACTAGAAGTTGACAGAACTGAAATAGACACATTAAGATCTCCATTCTAGGCATTAGTGAGCTGAGATGGACTGGTGATACCGACTGTTCTGAATCAGACAATTACATACTCTACTATGCTGGAAATGACAAAAAAGAATGGTGTGGCACTCAACATCAGAAAGATTCTTTCAAGACCTATCTTGAAACACAGTGCTGTGAGTAACAGGATATGATCCGTATGCATACAAGGAAGTCCTGTCATTATTCAAATATGCACACCACCAACAAAAACCAGATTAAGAAATTGAGGATTTCTACCAACTATTGCTTGCTAAAAGGGAGGAGGACTTGAAACACTCTTTGCAGAAGAACAAAGACCATAATATGGGTTACAGCCTATATTATAGCATATAATATAGACTATAATATACGTTATAGCCTATAATATGGGTTACATTGCAACATCAAGAAAATAAAGATCCTTACTACTCAGCCAATAGGAAACAAATATTGTGGCAGATAGGGGGAAAAAATGAAGTTGTCAACACCATCAACATCAGTTGTCAAGACGTAGATGAATGGGATCTTCTAAGACTCAAATCCCTATGCACATCCAAAAACTTCTCCA
>NW_006399788.1:16850670-16865616 GCF_000299155.1 Elephantulus edwardii | reverse complement strand
AAATCAAAAGATGTATTGTAGTGAGAAAGTCTGCTGTCAGAGACCTCTCCAAAGTACTGAAGAGCAATGTTGTCAGCTTAAAGGCTAAGGTGCACCTGATTCAAGTTGTAGTCTTGTCAATCACCTGCTATACATCTGAGAGATGGACAGATTGAATAGGTACGAAGACAGACAACAACCCTGATGCACTTCCTTCTAAAGCACAGGCAATTCGACAGCACTTAACAGCAACAACAGTGTTCCCTTACTCTGTTCACACACCAGCCTCTTGATCTAGGTATTAAAATCCTAATAATCAGAGAATTGTCATCTCTTATCCTTCTTTATCCTCTTTTATTCCTATATTCCTTCCTTCATTTATGAATAATATTTCCAAAGCTCTTAGGTGGGGTGCTGGAGAGGAGTCTTGAAAACACCATGAATGCCAAGAAAATAAATAGGTCTGTCTTGGAGAGGGTGAAACCAAGTTTCCCCTTGGAGGCTAGAATTCTGAAGTTCTGTCTCACATACTTTGGGCACAGGGCCAAGAGAGAGCAGTCCTTGGAGAAGGACACCATACTTGGAAGGGTAGAGGGACAGTGCAGGAGAGAAAGACCAGGGATGAGATGGATTGATACAATGACTGGAGTAATGGGGGTAGGTGTGTCGGAGTCAGTGAAACCGGCTGTTGTACATAGGGTCACTATGAGTCGCAAGTGACTTGACAGCACATAACAATACACTAGGTGAGGTTAGGCTTGGAGATGAGAGGAGTGACATCAGTGGCTCAAGGTCAGTGCCAGAGTGGAGTAAAGAAGTGAGGTGCCTGTACAGGTGTGTGGCCCATTGCAGGGCATCAGACCCTGGTAGGGAAGGAAAGAGAATAACTGGTGGGGAATCAGAGCCCATGAGTCCAAGGAGGATGAATAGGAAAATACACTGCAAGAAAAGGGAGTTACAGATACGGAAAGAGAGAAAATTAGAATTAACTCAGGTATTATACTGGGACTAAAGGTAGTAGGCATTTATGTTATCCCTCTCTTGCTTTTGCAAATAGTGTTAAAACATATAACGGACATATTATTTTTAAATTAATTCTTCCCCCCCCTTTTTTCTTCTTCTTAAGCTGTATTTTTTTTCATAATTTTAATGAGCATTTACAGAGATTTTGGATTTCCATTCATTAATTGCTGCACTTCTCTACCCACCCAGCCCTCCCCCATCCTCTGCCCCCCAGTTCGCTCCTCTCTTTCAAAAGTAAAAGAAACACTCCCTCCCTGGTACACAATCCCACCGCACTCCTCCCGCCGCCCCAAGTACATTCCACTATGCAACCTTAATTGTGGACTCTAAATTCATTCTATAATTCACTGAGGTAACCTGGGTTTGCTGTGATGCTGAACCTTGTGACACTGGGGTATCAAATGCTATAGCAGTTACCCATGGTGGACAATGTTTGGTCACGCTCCCAGTTTAAGACAGGTTTAGAAGCAGGAGTGGGATCCACTTCCTAAACAATATTTCTCTGGAAACTCTATGATCTTTGAGAAATGACAATAGTTATAGAAAGCTGCAGGTCTTTTGTTCATAGAGTCTCTATGAGTTGTGTTCGACTTCACAGCAATCAACAATAACAACAATCAGAGGTTCAGAAAAATTAAGAAATCTGTGAAATTATATAGTAACAGAAATAGGATGTGGATCAGATTATCTGACTTCAAAGCTGGACTTTGAAGGGCTCTTTGCACTACCTCACACTACATCTTGTCTAGTTTATGTGAGCTGTGTTCACTTTCTATTGTTAGCGCCGGGCCTACCTCTAAATGGCTGGCATTATCTTCCCTGGAGTCTGCTATCTTGTGTCAAGATTAGTGCAGGACTTAAGCTATTCTTGTTTGAAAGCTTACATGCCTGTTGGACCATTTTGTTCTTGTTTCCTGTCAAAGGATCTTCTACCCCATGAGGACTGTAAAAATGACAGATGGAGCTAAATGGACGATTAGTTCTTTCCTCAGCCAGGTTTCCAAGACTGTATACTTCACCATGTTCTCTCTGGTGACTCATCCTTAGGTAACTTCTTGAAAGTGAGTCTCCCAGAATTCTAACACTGCAGGATTCTACAAGAAAAACATGTTACACATTCAGTGATAACTTCAGATCATTTCCATCAAAGGGGAGAGCTTACATAAAAACGATTCATCTTGCATGATGCTTTCAGAGTTGTCCCTAAAATGTTTCTCTAGATATTGTCCTCAGCTTCAGACTATGTAGCTAAGAGAATCTATGTGCTAAATCCTTTCCTGGATTTCATTTTGGAGGGTTGAAAAGGGAATCTTATCTACAGTTGAATCAGTATCTTTTATCTTGCCAGAATAAGAAAATGATGTCATCTGACCTGTTTTCTTTGATATTGTGTTATCTAAGAACCATAAAGCCAAATTCCATGACAAACTCTCTCATCTTGGGGGCCTAGTAGGATCTATTTCTGTTTCACTGTCATGATCACTTTCATGTTTTATCATTTTAAAAATATCTACCATTAACCAGTATAAAATAAAACAAAAAAGAGCTACTGTATCTTGTGTGCCCAACTATATGGTAGGCACTACGCCTTTCCTGATGTGCCCCTCACACCCACCCCCCACTCACATTGCCAGCAAAGCCCCTTCCAACTGTCCTGTGCTATTGGCCCATAGCTGTCTCCCTTCATCCCACAGATTATATGTCTTTCATGGGCAACAGCCATGTCTCACTCATCTTTTTCTCTTCTCCTGGCCCTTAGTTGGCACCCAGTGGTCGTTGGTTAATACATTACTGGCTTTCTAATCCTCCTGACAATTCTAGAAAGCTGTTATCAACTATGACATGCTGCTATGTTAAGCAGCTTTTCCAAGGTCACAGAATTTGACCAGTGGTTTCAAATCTGTTAACTTCACTGAACTCTCCTGGTATCATTTTTATTTTTAAAAAAAGTTTTACACATGTTCTTCAACTTAGATAAACATCTGAGAAGGCAGGTCCCCACAATTTCAAACACAAGGAGCTATCTTCACAATTACGCATATAATTGTGGCAAGCCAACCAGACTTTATCCTTTTAAGGTTTTTAAGATACTGATGTCATTCCATGAAATAAGATTTTCTAGATTATACCCTCTTTTCCTTCTTTCCCTATTCGCTGGGTTCTCTTTATGTCTCTCCTTGCTCCACGTTCACTTCTTTTATCTTTTGAGGTATCTGCTGTATCACTCTGACTTTTTACGCAAAAATCCTTACAGGGGCAACTTACATGATCTTTTTTCCTGTGTGGAAGCTGCAATACATGTTCTCATTCAAGTCCTTCAGCACTGAGTGCCTTCCTCATTGGAATCACAACTCTCTGTGGCGATTGGCCCTTTCCCATTTCGCCTCATATTACCTCTCCTCCAACTCTACCTTTTTCCCCATTTATTCTTTCCAGAAGTTAATGAAGGTTTATGTAACTTAGGAGTTTATGTCCAAGGGCAACCATTATAGCATCTAGAATAGAGCTGGCAGACAGTTGGTATTAAATAAAAAACAAAAAGCAAACCTAGAAATGGAAAAGCATATTTGGCACAGGATAAGTAAGGCCTCAGATATTTGAAAATGAATGAATGAACTCCAATGTACAACCACTTTCCCACCTTGAAATCTACACAAAGTCAGCAAATGGACACCAAAACTTTAAGACCTCAAATATCTTCAGTAACTGTAATCATATTTATTTGCTGCAGGAAGGCTGATAAACATATTGAAAACTTAGTTTCTTTTTCTATTTATAGACAAAGGCTAAGCACACCTTTTTGGGTTAACCTAGAGAGATTTCAGGTCAGTACCAAGCCCTGGCTGGCTGGTAGAGGAACAGGGTGAAAGCTCAGAATTTCAGCCTCCCTTTGCCTGAACTTGTTCCATGACCCCAGGAAAGTCACTTGATGATGCTGGACTTCACTGCTATCATCTGAAAGAACTGGGGGTTAGCCGAAATGGTATCTCCAGCAGCTCCCAGCTTTGCACTCTCTTAACTTGTCGTTTAGGAATCCACTCAGCCTTCTTTTCTTGGGTAGGGTTCAAGGAGATATCTATTTTAATTTTTTTTTTCAACTATACTTCTTACTTTTCCCTGTAACAAGCTCCTGGACCTTGGACTTCTAGATTATAACATGGTATTCAGCAGGACTTTGAAATGCATAGACCAAACTGCCTAAATTGGGCTTGGTGGTCTTATGGCTGCTACACTGAAGTCTTTCCAGAGGTGATGATTTGCCCAGAAGGGTTATTTTCTCTCATCCTTCATAGAAGCAGTACGGGAGCAGGACCCTTCCTGACCCTGTCTACATATGTGCCTTGTAAGGGCAAAGGGGAGCCACTAAAAACAGAAACAGGACCTGCATCTGTAAAATGGGCTAACAGTATTTCCCTAATTTCTGAAGATTAGGGATTATGTATGCAAAGTATTAGGCTCAGCAACTACAAAATTGAAGATATTTATCTTAGATTATGCACTGTGACGCATAACTAGAAAAAGCTAATTAAGTAATAAATGAGAGAGTTGGAAATGTTGCTGTCTGGGGCAACTGAGTTGACTATGACTCATAGTGACTCCACGAACAATAGATCTGAGCCTTGTTCTACCTTGTGCCATTCTCACTCTCTCAGTCATACTTGAGTCCACTGTTACTGTCATCGTGTCAAGCCATCTGGTTGAGGGTCATTTTCTCTTTTGGTGACCCTCCACTTTTTCAAGCATAATGTCTTTTCCCAAGGAGTGGAGTCTCTGGGCAACATGCCCAAAGTATGTCAGTTGAAGTTTCACCATCCTTGCCTCTAAGGAGTGAGCACCTTGGTTATACTTTCTCCAAGACATTTTTGTTGGGAATAGTAATGCATTTTACAAAAGCAAAGCCCACAGCAACTTTCCTCATTATTACTAAATCTCCCTAACAGTTCTCCTTGCCTCCTGTCTTTCAAACAAATCCTTCACTCAAGCTTCAGAATAGGCTATTTAAAATCTAATGTTATCAATGTCTGCTAAAGCTTAACAAAGCTCATCATGCCCTGTTATGAATGCATTGCTTGCCTCTCTTCAGTCTTAAGAAATAAGACTATTCAGATCTCTTCGTTTTCTGGCAACAGTTTTACCTCCATGATGTTGTTGATGCTTCTTGTTCTCTTCACCTTGAACATTCTCAGCCACCTCTGACTAAAAGTTGTTGCTGTTGTTGGGTGCCATCAAGTCAGTTACAACTCATTGTACCACACACACAGTAGATGAAAACCCTGCCTTATCTGGTGCCATCTTCACATTCTCTGCTTTGCTTTTGCCCACTGTTAAAGTCACTATGTCAATTCATGTCATTAAGGGTGTTCCTCCCTTTTGCTCACCCTCTGCTTTTCCAGGCACAGGGTCCTCTTCCAAGAACTGGCCTCTCCCAACAACACGCCCAGAATATGTGAGGTACAGTCTCACTGTCCTTGTCTCTAAGGAGCACTCTGGCTGCATTTCTTTAAGACAGATTTTTTTTCTTCTTGGTTTTTTTGCAGTGTATGGAATATATAATACTCTTCACCAAAACCACGATTAAAAGGCATCAATTCTTCTTCAGTCTTATTCAGTGTCCAATTCATATGCATATGAATCATGGCCTTTGCAGGAAAAGAGTTGAATATACCATGTACTGCTAAGAGAATGAACAGGTTCATCCTGGATAAGGTGAAACCAGGCTGCTCTTTGGAGGCAAGGATTCTGAAGCTTCGTCTGACATACTTTGGACATGTTGCAAGGAGGGACCAGTCCTTGGAGAGGGACATCATGCTTGGGAGGGTGGAGGGACAGCACAGGAGAGGAAGACCCCTGATGAGACAGACTGACTCAGTGACTGGGGTAATGGGAGTAGATGTGTCAGAGACAATAAGGTTAGCTCAGGATAGAGCAGGTTTCAGAGCTGTTGTACATAAGGTTGCTGTGAGTTGTAGGCAACTTAACGGCACATACACGTAACAATAACAACATGAAGTCATTAAAATATCATGGCTTGGGTTAGGCATATCTTGGTCTTTAAAGTAGCATCCTTACTCTTTAGCACTTCAAAGACGTACTTGGCAGCAGATCTTCCCCTCGCATACATTTGCCCAGATATCTTTGATTTCTTGACTGCTGCTTCCTTGTTGGTGTTGACCGGATCCAAGTAAAATTCAAATCTTTACAATTTCAAACTTTTCTCCACTTATCATGATGTTGTTTATTGGTCTCATTATCAGGACTTTTGTTTTCTTCTTACTGAGTTGTAATCCACACTGAAGAACATAGTCTGTGATCTTCAGTAAGTGCTTCAAGTTCTCTTTATTTCCAGGAAGCAAAGGTGTGGCATTCACATATTAACAAGTTGTTGATGTTTCAATCCAGAAACCACATTCTTCACATAGTCTAGTTTCTCAAGATATTGGCTCAGCATACAGATTGAGAAAGTATGATAAAACATACAACTCTGATGCACACATTTTTTTATATTAAGCCATGAAGTTTCTCCTTGTTTTGTTCAAGACTTCTTTCTCGGTTCATGTATAGATACCACATGAGCACACTTAAGTATTCTGGAATTTCTACTCCTTCTCAATGTTATCCATGCTCTATTATGAACCACATAATTAAATACTTTACATAAGTAAACATATTTCTAATATTCTGCTTTCAGTCAAGACCCATCTGACAAGTAGTATTGATATTCCTAGTTCCACAGCCTCTTTCGAATCCAGCCTGAATTTCTAGAGGTTTACTGTGAATATACTTTTTTTTTAAGGTAAGGAAGCTTTATTAAGGGAGCTCCTGGGTGGGCTTCCTTGGTCTAGTGAGAGACAGACAAACTGGAGGGAAACCATCGTGAATATACTTTTTAAAAGAATCTTGAGTAAGATTTTACTTTGGTGTAATATTAATTCTATTTTTCAATAATTTCTACATTCATTTTATTTTGGAATTATTTTACGTTAGAATGGGGACAAATATAGATTGCTTCCAGTCAGTTGACCAGGTATTTGTCTTCCAAGTTTCTTGGCACAAACTAGTGAGCACATCAAGGGTTACATCTGTTTGCTGAAATACTTCAACTGGCACTCTGTCAATTCCTGAAGCCTTATTTTTTTTGCCAATACCTTCAGTGCAGCTTGGACTTCTTCCTTCAGTTCTTGATGATATGCTACCTCAGTGAAATGTTGAAACATCAACCAATGCTTTTTGTTACAGTGACCCTCTTTGCAATTTCTTTTGATGCTTCCTGCATCGTTTCAGAATTTTACTTATAGATTTCTTTCCTACTGCATCTTGAATTTGTTCTTCAGTTCTTTTAGCTTGAGAAATGCTGAGCATGTTCTTCCCTTTGATTTTCTAAGTCCAGGTCTTTGCACATTTTGGGTAAACTTTGCTTTGTCTTCTCAGGTCACCCTTTGAAGCCTTCAGTTCAGCTCTCTTACTTCACCTTTCTTTCTTTTGCTTCACCTTCCCTACGTTCAACAGCAACATTCAGAGTCTCATCTGACATCCACTTGGGTCTTGTGCTTTCTTTCCCATCTTTTTAATGAACTTTTGCTTTTCTTCACATATGATTTTAGTCACCAGATTTCAGGTACTGACTTTTCCAGAAGGTTTTCCCCAGCTTTTCCAGATGCACATGGGAAATCACAGTACCATGACTAGACATCACTGTTGATTTACCCAACCAGTTTAGCTTCTGAAATTCAGTGTTCTCCTACAGTGCGCAGATATTTAATGTACAAATACATAAATAAGAAAAAACTTGGGATTGTCTGTATATGATGAGGCCATTTCATGGCTCAATTTGTTCCCATAGAAATTATCGCATAAGAAATCCTATGAGGCTGTTCTAGTCTACCATGCAGGTTGATTATGAATCATACTCGACTTACTGATTTAATCAGAATGTTGTTGTTACATGTCATTGATCCAATTACAACTCAAAGTGACCCTGTGAATAGCAGCTCTGAACCGTACCCTATCCTGAACCAACTTCACTGTCTTTGACTCACCTGACCTGGTTGCCATGGTCACTGTGTCAATCCATCTCGTCCAGAGTCTTCCTTTCCTGTGCTGGCTCTCCACCCTTCCAAGCATGATTCTCCAAGGAATGGCCCCTCTTAACGACATACCTGAAGTATGTGAGATGGAGTTTCAAACTCTTGCTTCCAAGGAGAAACTTGGTTTCACCCTCTCCAAGACAGATCTAATTATATCTGGGTGGTCCATAATATATTCAAGACTCTTCTCCAGCACCAAAATTTGAAAGCATTGTTTCTTCTTCTGTCATTTTTAGTCATTGTCCAGCTTTCTGATGCAAGCAATTGAGAAGACTATGGCCTGGATCAGATGCACTTTAGTCTCTAGACTGACATGGTTGCTTTTTAGACTCTGAGGAGGTCCCTGACAGATTTTCCCAATGCAACTTCTCTTTGGATTTCCTGACTGCTAGTGCCACGGGCATTGATTGTGGATCTGAGCAAGATGAAATCATGAACAACTTCAATCTTTTCTCCTACTATCATGATGCTGTCTATTGACCCAGTGGTGAGGATTTTTGTTTTCTGGATGCTGTATCACTATTGGTGGAGAATTATTTTTGTGGGTTTTTTTTTTCAATTGGAACCACAAAGATGGAATGAAAGAGAAATTATTCAAACATTTTCAATCCAAAAAGAAAGTGTGAGTTTTAATTCTTTACGAACCATAATACTAAATCCTTATTTAAGTTAAATCAAACATCATTTTATTTTTGGTTGTTTTTTAAATCAAACATCATTTTATTTTTGGTTGTTTTTTAATTTCTTACCGATTTCAACAAAAATTTACAGAACAGCTTGGTATTCCACTCAAACTTTTTACACATATTTTATGGCACTGACTAAATATCCATGTTGTATCAGTTTCCATCCATCCATCTCTTCTCTTGCTTCCCACTTTCAGAGCTTTATCCTGGGGCTAATACTGTCTTTGATCTTGTATGGTTGACAGGTCTAAGGACTGAATACCTCCCTCATGATACCCTTCGTCTTATAGATCTGCTTGATGTTTGGCTGGAAGTTAACCCACGGGGGTGAATTCAGTTCCAGATGTGCTTTTAAATCTAGCTGCTCAGGGCTTTATAGTTCTTCTGAATGACAGTTTTACTTCTTCAGCGTCTGAAGAGTATCCAGAGTCCCTACTTGAAAGGCAATAATGAGAGAACATCATTAATAGATAGTTTCTTTTTTACTAAAAAATAGCTAATGCAATCAGTCTATTTTTTGTTATTTATTATTTGTTATTGTGATTTGAGTGGACGTTGACAAAGCAATTTGGTTTTTCATTAAACTCTACACTGAGATAATGGGGGTAGGTGTATCAAAGACCATGAGAATGGCTCAGGATAGAGCAGGATTCAGAAGTATTGTGCATAGGGTCTCTATGAATTGCAGGTGACTTTATAGTCCATAACAACAACATACATATGTATTTTGTTTAGTAGAATCAATTATAATACCACAATGTAAAGAATTTTCATAACTCTTATTTCTTTTTTTTTTTCTTTTTTCCTCTCTATCCTACCCCTTCTTGCCTTCAGGGCTTAGTTCTTGGGAAAGTGCTGCTCTTTTGACCTTCCATGGTTGGTTACGACCAGGTAAGAGTGCCTCCTGGTGTTACTGGTCACTTTGTACACCTGTCTATTGGGCTGAAAGTTGAGCTGGGTGGTGGGGTGGAGGTGAGGCTATTTTTCAACTTAGCAGGTAAGTACTTGATAAACACCTGCTAAAGAAATGATTAAATGATGACTTACTTGTTCATGATAACGTCCCAATCTATGGCCAATGGCCAAATTTTTTTAATTTAGAAATTTTTTTCAAAATAGTAAGGGCACTGAAGTCCTTAAAAAAAAATAGTGGGGCATCTATTTAAATCTGTCTAAAATGCACACAGAAACTCTCCTTACATGATTAGATTCCGACACTAGATCTTTATGCAAAATCATCACTACGCAAAAATGGAAGCTAACCACATCATATTACAAAACGACGAACGACTACATTCTTACGTAACTGTCAAATTATGTTACATAACTGACACTGAGTATCATGGCCCAGCCAAGTTGACACCTAAATTTAACTATTAAAGCCAATGTTATTTTCAACTCACCTTTCAATGTTCATTACTGCCAGATATGTGTCATTAATGTGCAAAATAGCTTTTTAGTTATTGTTGTAAATAAAAAATGTCAGCTATCAAAGGAGTCAGTAAGTAAAGATACTGTTGTTGTTAGGTGCCATCAAGTTGAGTACAACTCCTAGTAACTCTGTGAACAGCAATCTGAACCCTATCCTATCCTGTGCCAGCTCCACAATTCAGCCCATTGAGGTAATCACCATGTCAATCCAGTGAGTTGGGGATCTACCTCTCCTTCACCAACCCTCCACTCTTCCCAGAATCATATCTCTCTCCAAGGAATAGCCCCCCTCCTAACAACATGCCCACAGTATGTGAGGTGAAACCTCACCATCTTTCCTCCATACAGCACTCCACCTGCACCCTCTCCAAGACATTTATTTGTTCTCTTGGCCATCCACAGGCTGTTCAGTGCTCTTCTCCAACCCACAGCTCAAAGGCATCCTATCTGTCATCCCTATTCATTGTCCAGCTCTCAGATCACAGCATCTCAGAAGAGAAGGTATATTTAATATTACAAACATTGGATTTGCTTCTTTTTAAGGAGTCCATTAATCTGTACTTAATTTTCTTTATGTGAGTGTCAGTAGTTTCCCTGTATCAATTTCTTGGGGCCACGAGCTTACTGATTCCTGCAATCTATTGGGCAAAGTCATCCTACTTTCACATGTCCTTAAAACGTGCCTTGAATGCTTCATAATTTGTTATTATGTGACTTGGTGGTTGCAGAAGACTTAGCAGACTTTGTTTTTATCTTTTAGGCTTATTGTTACTAACCAGGAATGCTATAATGGGAATCACTAATATATTCTAGCTAAGACAATTAAGGGGGACCCTTATTTTTAATCATTTAAAGATTTATCTTTTTTACTCACAATTTCATAATGCTATTAAATTAGTGTTATCATCCAAGATAAAGTACAAATATTTTCCAAATAAAAAGTATTATACTTACTGAGCAACTCACTGTTTCATATTTTGATAGAAAACTGACAGCGCTGGAGGAAAGTGATTACCCAGAGGTGCGATTTAGGACCATTAAGAATTTCATCTTAAGATTTAGAATCCTAGGTTTCTAAATTTACCTTCTTTCCTTCAGTAGTGGCAAAATAATAACAGTTTCAAATAACCTTTTTGCTTTTGATGATTATTTCAAGTCCAGATATATATCTAACTCTATAAAAGGAATCAGTATGCTCATTCATAGCGTTTAATATTTGGAAGAAACAATAAAGACAATTTAACAATTCAGCTTCTCAGTGGCAGAGACACTCTTGAACAAAGCTTACCCAATTTTCCATCCACTATTGGCTTATTTGAGGAGCTCTGGTAGCCTACTGGGTAAGGAGTTGTGTTGCTAATCCAAAGGCAAGCAGTTTGAATCCACCAGCTGCTCTGAGGGAGAAAGATGGTTAATCTCTTCCTGTGTGATTTACAGCCTCTGAAAACCCACTGGAGAGTTCAGCTATGAATTCTTATGACTCTACATCAATGAGCTGTTGTTATTATTAGTGGCCTATTTGTTAACTAGGATCATGTTCACCTACAATGTCTTAGTTTTCCTAATTACGGATTTTTACTACAGAACAGTAAAATCAACTGATATTTTTTGGAATGAACATAATACAAGACTTTTTGAAAGAAAAAAATGTACCTTAATATTTTTAAGGTTAGACTGAGAATAACAGAGGATAGAAGTACTTTTGAACATTTTGGGGTGGAAGCCATTACTAACGAGTAGATTCTGACTCATAGTCACCCTAAGACAGAGCAGAACTGTCCCACTGAAAACTACTGATTAGCAGAGCTAACAGGTACACAATAGGTTTACCATTGCAAAGCACTACTCCAAACACTTGTTGTTGCTATGTGCTGCCCAGCTAGGGCTGACTCACTGTAACCACACATATAACAAGGCTGAAAATCTTTACAGAAAACGATTACCATATCTTCCTCCTGTGGAACAGCTCTTCTCATTGTCATCAAGCCAGAACCCACCTCAAGCAAATTTTCAGAGGCTGTGAATCTCACAGGAGAGAAGTTCCCATCTTCCTTCCTCAGAGCGACTAGTGGATTCAAAGATCAGAAAGGTGTCTGTCACCTTTAACTCCCTACTCATGAGGCCACCAGAGCTCAGCTAGTGGATTCCACTTGTAAATGTTGCAGTAAGTAGCTAAACATTTTAACCACTGTGCACCACTTTTAGCTTTTAAAGGCACTCCATGTCGAGACACTTTAGAAGTGCAGCCTGGCCCATCAACAAACAAATGGATGTTGTTGTTGTTGTTGTTATGTGCTATCGAGTCGTTTGTGACTCATAGCAACCCTATGTGCAACAGCCCGAAACCATGCTCTATCCTGTGCCAGTCGCACTGCCTCTGACACACCCATCCCGATTACCCCAGTCACTGAATCAATCCATCTCTTAGAGGGTCTTCCCCTCTTGCGCCATCCCTCCACCCTCCCAAACATGATATCCCTCTCCAAGGATCTGTCCCTCCTTGCAACATGCCCAAAGTATGTCAGATGAAGCCACAGAATCCTTGCCTCCAAGGAGTAGCTTGGTTTAACCCTCTCCAGCATGAATCTGTTTGTTTTCTTGGTAGTCCATGGTACATTCAATATTCTTCTCCAGCACCACAGCTCAAAGTGTGTCAATTCTCCTTCTGTCCTCCCTAGTCTTTGTCCAACTCTCTGATGCATAACAAGTGATTGCAAAGACCATGGCCTGTATCAGGTGCACCTTAGTCTCCAGAGAGACACCATTGCTCTTGAGTACTTTAGAGAGGTCCCTAACAGCAGATTTTCCCATCGCAATATAGAGAAGCTATATATTCACACAATGGAATACTACACTGCACTGAAAAACAAGCAACTCATGCAATATTATACAAAATGGTTGACCCTGGAGGACATTATTCTGAGTGAAATACCTCAGTCACAAAAGGACAAATACTGCATAGTGCCACTGTTGTAAAATGGGACTGACATCAGGGTTAGGGGGAGACTGAGAAAGATGAGATAAATAATGTATACTGAATTGAAACAAATGAGGGAGAAAACTGTTTAAAAGGGATAAAAACAAAAAAAGAAGGGCAGCTGTGCTGTGACAGGCTTTTTCTGTGCTGTGAAGTTTTTCGATGGGGACTTGGTGATATTAACAAAGTTCTATTGGGGAAATGCGATGCAAGACTGAGGAGAGGGAACAAGGCCGTGTGACCCAGCATCAGGCTGAAGAGGGCAACCACCAACAAATTTAAGCTACTTACTCTAGGCGCCCTATACCTCAATACGTTATGTGTGACAAACTTGGCTATTTGAAAAGATCAAACTGCAGAATCCCAAAGTAAGGGCAGCTGTGCTGTGACAGGCTCTGAGAACGTGGCAACGAGGACCGCTGGAAGTGGTGTCCTGGGATAGAGTGTACACGTATATCAGGATCTGAAGAAGACACGTTGACTCAGACTATGGATACTTCTGAAGGAAGCTTGCATGCGCGACAGAGGCGACCTTTCATACATCTGAAAAGCAATGGGTCAGAAAGAGCGTCGACCCACATTGTGAAGTAGCCCAAGCACATTTCCCCTGACTTCTCACTCATGCATTCATACATCTGAAGAAAGCCGGTTCACATTCACACAGTTGTCACACATCATAATGCTACTCCGGAGTCGTAAGAAATACACAAGACAATAAAGCAAGAGCTTGGAATTACCGTCAAAAATCAGAGTTACCAGGGACACACAGCCAGAGACTGAAGGGAGAGGAGAAAGAGAAGCCGATAAAAGAGTTTGATAATAGATCCCATGGAGCAAACTGGTGCTCCAGGGAGAAGAAAGAACCAATCTTGCACATTTTTGCAGTTTAAAGACAGCTCTCATTTGCACAACCGAGACCTCACAGCTCTAAAAGGCTTGATCCTGAAGAGCTCCCTTACCTTGCTACAGTTCGCGGTGGCGAGGTCGCCAAGCGGCGGGGTGCCGGGGCAGGACGGCGGCGACAGTAGTAGCCGCAGCAGCGGCCGCCGAGGCTCGCGTCCCCGCCGTCCGCGCTCGCTCCCGCCCGCAAGCCTGTGGTTCTGCAGCCGCAGCTGCAGCGGCTTAAATCCCAACGTGCAGAGCCCGGAGCACGAGCCTGGTGCATTGTGGGAAACCGGAGCCCCAAACCCGAGGCTGCTCTGACCCCTGGTGGGCACCGTTCCAAAGGGACTCGGGAGAAAGTCCAATTATGGCCAATGCAGCCATAGGCTGTCGGCAAAACAAACCTGTGTGAGAAGAAGAGCGGCCAGGGAGCTCCTCAGACGCAAGGACGGCGAGGCTAGTCTCACATACTTTCAGCGTAACTGTCAGGAAGGGCAAAACTCGTCTCCCTCCAAACTCCAGCTCTCTAGCCTGGAGTCGGAACACACTGATAGTTGACCATCCATCCAGTGGGTTTTCTGAATCTGAAAATACAGGAAGAGATGGCTCATCTTTCTTTCAGAGCCTTTGGTGGATTCGAACCGGCATATCCTCCATGGACAGAGAAGGAGAGGAAGATCTTAAATGAGATGTCGGCCCAGTGCAGAGTACAGGGATGTCACCATATCAGACAAGGTTTCTAACTGTTGTGAATTAGATCCGTATAAGTCCCAGTCAACTCCAAGGCACCGAACAACAGTGTGTGTTGCATAGTGCGCATCTTGTCTCAATAAAATACATTAAAACCTGAGAAAGTTGTACAACGATGAAAGATTTTTTTTTT
>NW_006399788.1:16825264-16850520 GCF_000299155.1 Elephantulus edwardii | reverse complement strand
AAAAAAAAATGAGACCTGTGTCAGGCAGGAAAGGAACACTCAAATATTTTCCATTAATACAAACAGCAAAACAATAAACTCCACCCTCAGAGTTGGAAGGATAAACAAGACAATCTTTTGAGCTCGGGCTTTCATAGATTTATAGTACCTCAAGGTCCTTTGAAGGCAGCCTGATGTCGCAGCGCCTAAAACTCTTAACCATTAACTGAGGCCATTTAAACAACCTGGAGCTCTGTAGGAGAAGGATGTGGCAGTTTGCTTGTGTAAAGATTACAGCCTTTGGAAGTCTTACGGGGTATTGTCCATAGGTTTGCTTTGTTTTGGGAGATCCTTTGAAGTTTAGAAAAGGATTTAAAAACTTTTGGAAAGTTTACAATGCAAGTGAGTTTTTCATTCATCAATTCATAGTTTTGTTTTTTAACATTGTTGGAAATCGTCACAATGTAATATGGGACGACTTGGGTCTCTGTTTCTGTTCATTCTGTCCTACGCCTCCCCTCCTTCTAAGCTTTGTTCCTGAGCAAATTCTGCCTTTTGGATTCATAGATAGATAATTCTAGGCAGTGTGTTCCTACCCACTGTTTCACAACATTTTTAAATTGTTAGGGCTTGTCCCAATTTCCAATGGCATCACAATATTTCCACTTTACCTTCTGTTGTCATTATGTGCCGTCGAGTCGCCTGCAACACATAGCAATCCTATGTACAACAGCCCTAAATCCTGCTGTATCTTGTGCCAATCTCATTGTCTCTGACACACCTATCCCCATTACCCCAGTCACTGAATCAATCCATCTCATCGAGGGTCTTCCTATCCTGCGCTGTCCCTCCACCTTCCCAAGCACGACATCCTTCTCCAAGGACTGGTACCTCCTTGCAACATGTCCAAAGCATGTAAGACAAAGCTTCAGAATCTTTGGCTCCAAGGAGCAGCCTGGTCTCACCTTCTCCAGGACGCACCTGTTTGTTCTCTTAGCAGTCTACATGGCATATTCAATACTCTTTTCCAACACCGCAGCTCAAAGGCATTGATTTTCCTTCTATCATCCCTAGTCATTGTCCAGCTTTCTAATGCATAGCAAGTGATTACAAAGACCATAGCTTTTATCAGGTACACCTTAGTCTCCAGATTGACATCATTGCTCTTCAGTACTTTGGAGAGGTCTCTGACCGCAGACTTTTCCCAATGCAATTTGTTAATTTTCTGGCTGCTAGTGACAAGAGTGTTGATTGTGGAGTCAAGCAAACTAAAGCTGTTAAAAATCCCAATCTCTTCACCATCTATCATGATGCTGCCAATCAGCCCAGTGGTGAGAATGTTTGCTTTTCTTTTCTTTTTTTTTTTAAATTGATTTTTATGAAAGTTTACAGAGACTTTGGATTTCCATTCATTCATTGTTGCACTTTTCTCCCTGCCCAATCCCCACCCCCAGTTTGCTCTTCTCTTTGAAAAGTAAAAAAAAAAATTATTTCACTGATATACAATCCCTCCCCCTAAGTCCACTCCACTATGCAGCCTTCTTTCTGGACTCCTGTCATGACAATAATACCTAATCCTATATCCCTTTTAAACAGTTCTCTCCCTCATCTATTTCAATGCAGTATATATTATTTATCCCATCTTTCTCAGTCTCACTCCAACCCCGATGTCAGTCCTGTTTTTAACGGCTGAAATTCACCATATTTGTCGTTTTGTGACAGATATTTCACTCAGCATAATGTCCTCCAGGGTCATCCATTTTGAATAATATTTCATGAGTTCCTTGTTTTTCAATGCACTATAGTATTCCATTGTATGGCTATACCACAGCTCTCTAGTCATTCATTTGTTGATGGTCAAGAATGTTTGTTTTCTTGATATTGAGCTTAAATCCATACTGAAGACTGCAATCCTTGACCTTCTGCAAAAAGCGCTTCAGGTCCTCCTCAGTTTCAGCAAGCAGAGTTGTGTCATCTACATAGTATTATCCTTCTATCCTGATGTCACATTTCTCCTCATAGAGCCTAGCCTCCCGGAAAATCTGTTCTGCATATAGACGGAAAAGGTATGGAGATAGGACACATACCTGGCATACACCCTTCCAAATTTTGAAACATGCTGTGTTTTCTTGCTCTGTTCTGACGACTGCCTCTTGGTCCAAGTGTAGGTTTCACATAAGCACTGTCAAGGGTTCTGGGATTCCCATTTTACCTCCTAGAAATTAAAAAAGTTATTTAACAAAATTAATCAGAACTTTTAGAAAACCGTTAATTTGCATCTCTACAAATCTGATGGATCACAAAAGGAAAGGTATATTTACTTGAGTACAAGTATCTGGGATTCAAAGTATAATCTTATGAAAATTACATCCAAGGAATGACAAGAACAACAATAAAAAATGAAACCCTGCCTGACATTCTGGGATTAGTATTTTCTTGCCTAAGTCTGACCACCTGGGAGTTCTCACTGAAATTCCAAAAGTATGAAGTTCAAAACCACTGGCTGCTCTGTAGGAGAAGGATGGGCAATCTCCTTCCATGTAATGTACTGCTTCTGAAAACTTGCTAGAGGGTCAGCTATAGGTCAGTTTCAGCACAAAGCAACAACAAGCCTGACTACAGCATTCAGGGGCAATGGAGATATCTATCAGCCAGGCCACCAAAGATAACATTCTTTCAAAGCTGAGGGAGGCTTACCTCGCCTGGTTAAAAGAAACACGATTCTAGAGCACCGTGCTGCTCTCAGATGGCTTCAAAGCAGTTACTTTTCCTCAATACAACATTTTCCTTAAGAAAACCTTGAGCTACCACCATTGGCCTTTCTTTATCTGAAACAAAAGAGTGAAGAAAATCAAAGACACATGCAAACAATTAATTTCCTAGGAAACCTCAGCTTCCACACTCCAAGACCAGAAAAAACTAGGTGGTGCCCAGCTCCCATTGACTGCTGGCTCCTCTGAAATGGACAAAAAGGGTTCTTTTTTCGAAAACAGATGCAGAACAAAACCCAAAATCATGAAAATGGCTATAGTTACTGGTGGGATAGAGATTGTGAACCCCTGAGACTATGGCTCTTTGTCTCTTTTGGAACTTGAAACCGAAGGCATTCTTGCAGATCAATTTTCAACCAACAATAGACAGCTATGTAAAGTGAGTAAGTACGAGGGTGGTACTCAGTCCTATGAACATCAATCATCTGAATCAAAAGGATAGCATTCACCCAGGAATAAAGAAAGTAGGAGGGGAAAGGACAGACCAAGAACAAGAGCCACAGAGAGATGGTGGACGAGTGCCCTCACAATGTGGGGATTATAGTCAGTGTCCTAAAACAAATTATCTATGAGTGAGTGAATGGATTATCAATCTACTCTGTAAACTTTCATTCAACTCATATAAATGTTTTTAAATAAAAATAAAGAAGACCTTGACAGGAAGATAAACATCTAGGTTAAAGCCTCTGGGCTCACGCAGATGATTTTTTGTTTGTTTTGTGTTTATTTTTTGTCCTTCATCTACATTATATTGTGTTCATTTATATTGTGGACATTTGTTGGGGTTTTTTTCCTCCCTTACAATTATCCCACCAACTACCACTTTCATGAAAATGTGCAAGCCAGCTACTTCATGCCTCATGCCCTAATATCCTCCTTTTAGATAGACAATTGTGGATTTGCCCATCCCTATCAATACAGTACTCTGGGGGAACATGCTCGTCCCTTTTGCTGAAGGACCCTCTGTTCAACTTGGAAGCTTTGAGCATCTGCTTTGAGCATCTATGTTGTTATTGTTGTTGACTACCTTCAAGTTGAGCACAACTCATAGTGACACTATGAACAAAAAGGCCTGAAGCTCCTTTACAACTACTGACATTTATCAAAGTTCAAAGAGTTTCTGGAGGCATGCTGTTTAGGAAGTGGATGCCACTCCTGCTTCCAAACCTGTCATAGTATGTTATTGATTTTTATGTGCCGTTGAGTCACCTGTGACCCCTAGAGACCCTATGTACAGCAGCTCTGAACCCTTCCCTGTCCTGAACCAGTCTCATTAACTCCGACACATCACCCCAGTTACTGTATCAATCCATCTCATCAGGGTCTCCCTCTCCTGCACTGTACGTCCACCCTTCTGAGCATGATGTCCACGCTCTTTTCTAAGGACCAATCTCTCGGCATTTATAAGCAATACATTATTCTAATCACTAAATTTAATCCACATAGATGCCTGCTCTCACCCCACCCCCCACACCAGGTTAGCAACATGACATCCAGCTGAGGAAAAAGGACACACCTGGACTTCTGTTAGAGCAGGTGAAAGTGTGCTAAAGGAAGTAACAGGCAAGAAAACAATTAAAACCATTAATAAGACCAGGAGTTGGTTTTTCAATAGTTAATAAAATTGACAAACCACTGGCAAACTTAACATACGGGGGAAAAAAGAGAAGATACAGATAACTCAATTAAGAAATGATACAGGTGGCATCACAACAGAATTAAATGAAATTAAATTAAATCAACAATGTTGGAATACTATGAAAAGTTATACTCTGATGAATTTGAAAACCTAGAGGAAGTAGACAAATTCCTTGACACTCATATCCTATCCAGATTGACAAAGCAGATGTAGAACGCTTGAACAAACTCATTGCAAAAGATGAAATTGAATATATCATAAAAATACTTCCCACAAAAAAAAATCCCAGATCAGAGGGCTTCACAGCTAAATTCTACCAAACATTCAGAGACAATCTAACACCAATTTTATTTAAAGTATTTTAAAAAAAATAAAAAAGAAGGAACACTCCCAGAGTTACTCTGTGGAACAAGCATAACCCTAATACCAAAACCCAGGCAAAGATATTACCAAGAGAGAAAACTACAAATCAATATCTCTCATGAATATAGATGCAAAATTCCTTAATAAAGGAAGTAATAGGATCCTTAATGGCTCCACAATCAACACTCTTGCCACCAGCAGTCAGGAAATTAAAAGACATATTGCGATGGGAAAGTTTGCTGTTAGGGACCTACCTCTCTAAAGTACTGAAGAGCAATGGTGTCTCTTTGGAGACTAAGGTGCGCCTGATACAGGCCATGGTCTTTGCAATCACTTGTCATGCATCAGAGAGTTGGACAAAGACTAGGGAGGATAGAAGGAGAATTGATGCCTTTGAGCTGTGGTGCTGGAGAAGAGTATTGAGGGTACCATGGACTGTCAAGAAAACAAACAGATTCATCTGGGAGAGGGTTAAACCAGGCTTCTCCTTGGAGGCAAGGATTCTGAGGCTCCGTCTGACATACTTTGGACATGTTGTAAGGAGAGACAGGTCCTTGGAGAGGCACATCATGCTTGGTAGGGTGGAGGGACATCACAGGAGGGGAAGGCCCTCTGGGAGATGGATTGATTCAGGGACTGGGGTAATCGGGATGGGTGTATTGGAGACAGTGTGATTGGCACAGGACAGAGCAGAGTTTAGGGCTGTTGTACATAGGGTCGCTATGAGTTGCAAATGACTGGACGGCACATAGCAACAACAACAACAACAATGTTGTAATAGTCCAGCACTCAGCTACTAACAGAAAGTTTGGCAGTTTGAACCTATCAGTTGCTGTGTGGATGTAAGAATTAGCAGTCGACTTCCATGGAGATTTACAGCCTCGGAAACATTCCAGGACAGTTCTATTCTGTCTTATAGGGTCACTGTGGGTTGGTGCTAACTTGGTGACAGTGGACAAACTATGATCCCAATCCACTAAATTCTCATGGTGAGCCAGCTGTTACTTAAAATGGATTTCAGGTAAGGTGCTTCCATTGCCATCCTTACTCTAACTTAATTCTTTTTTTTTTTAATTTAAAGTTGTTATTAATTTCAGTGAAAATTTACAGAGGCTTTGGATTTCCATTCATTCATTGTTGTAGATTTGTCCCCTCCCACCAGACATTACCCTCTTGGAAAAGTAAAAGAAAAGATTCTTTCATTATTTTACAAACCCTCCCCCAGGTCCACTCCACCATGTAGCCATCGCTCTAGACTCCTGTCATGACAGAAATACCTAATCACATATCTCTTTTAAACAGTTTTCTCCCTTCTCTGTTTCAGAGCAGCATACATTATTGAACCCATCTTACTCAGTCTCTCCCCAACCCCAAGGACAGTCCCATTCTACAACAGTGGCACCATGCAATATTTGTCCCTTTGTGACTGGGACATTTCACTCAGCATAATGTTCTCTAGAGTCAACCATTTTGAGTAATATTGCATGAGTTCCTTGTTTTTTAATGCAGTATAGTATTCCATTGTGGAAATATACCACAGCTTCTCTAGCCATTCGTTTGTTGATGGGGACTTAGGTTGTTTCCAACTCCTTGCTATTGTGAACAAAGCTGCAATAAACATGGGTGTGCATATATCTGCTTGGGCAATGGAAGCACCTTACCTCTGTAACTTGATTTGTGCCACTATTAGAACCTCTACTCAGAATATTATTGCTTTTCAATTTTTGACTCATGCACTTTTAACTTGTTAGTTAAATTTGTATCTTCTAGGCTGCAACACTTCCATGATACATCTTCAAGGGTATGAACATGTACGGCTAAGCACAATTGATAACAGTGCATCTAAATTCCAAAATCAATCTCCATAATAGTCTATGTGTTTCCTACTGCCAAAGGGGCCTTTTAGAGTAGTGAGAGAAGACCTTCACCCTGAAACCCACAGGGTCCCTTTTCAGCAGGAAGTAGCTAAGAGAATACACCATCCCCTTTTCCTTATGAATCAGGGTGAAGTCTCTCTCAGGGAGGAGTGATAGGGAATGGCAAGGGACACACTGACAAAGAAGATTAATCAGAACTGGCTTTGACAAGCACTGTGGCAACTGGACAATTAAAACAGACATGGGGGGGAAAGAAGAATGAACTGGGGAGGAGGGTGGAGAAAACAGTGCAACAATGAATGAATGAAAACACAAAATCTCTGTAAATGTTCTTTAAAACTAATGAAATTTAATTAAAAAAAAATGGATTTCAGAAGCCAAATCTGATGCTGGGTAGTGGTGAGTCTGGGCTAAATTTTCTTTTTTTTCTTTTGTCTAGACTGACCCAGCAATGTCCTAATTGGTCTTTCTGCTTTCAGTGGTGTTTTTGAACAGTGTATCCCTCACATCAGCTGCAATGGCTTTTGTAACAGGCACACTGTATCAAACATCCTTTCTGCTTAAAATTCTTATCCCGAGTCAAGTCCTCTTTTGCACAATCTGAAGTGCTTTCCCTGATCGTTCATCTTTATTTGCTCCTATGCACGGGAATCTTCAATTGATCTAGGCAGCTGTTCCTAAAACAGGTTATGTTTGCTTGTGTGTAAACATTTTATTCCCACTGTCAATCTGGCCAACTCTTAGTTTTCATTCAGAACCCACTGTAAGCAGAAAGTGGTGAAACAGAAGCTCAAACCTTATTTTCTGGACTATGTCCAAAGACATTTTCACTTGGCTACACTACAGAACAGGCCTCTCTGGACACACTGTCCTAATGAAAGTGGGATTACACCTTCTGGAAGCAGACAACAGGGAGGCTGAAGGGAGAAGAGCCCTAAGAGGCTCCTTTGGGAGTTGCAGTAATCCTAGAATTAGGGCTAGAGACTTGCTCAAGCGTAGTAAAAATAGGTCCACAATACCTGATACTCATAAATGTCCACAAGCAGACATTGCTCAAAAAGGAGTAATGTGGATGGATTTCTGTGAGCGTGGATATTTGAACTGGCTGAAGGGAGAATAAAAGAAAATAAAAGACAGGTAGGAGAGGGATGAAATTATTGCCAAGGGGATAGACAAAAAGCTTCCTTGATACCATTTGAATACTCAGCATAACTTTAACAAAGCTGTCCAATCACAACAATAATAATAACTCTGGTGCAATAAATACAAAGTGATAAAGTGAGATGCCTGCATGTAGTTTTATTTTAAATGATTCTACATGAACATAAATGATAGAGCATATGTTATACAAACAATGGTGTTCGATCAAGTATAAACAAAATGCTAAGATCCAGCTTAGATTTGGTCAAACCTAACCCACTGCTGTTCTGAAAAAATGTGCTCTGAAAAATCACTGATTTTCTTTTCAATTTTTGAGTTCTTATAGTTAATTTTGTCAGCATTTATGAAGGAAGTATAAGACATTTTGATTTGTAGATACAGAAGAATCAGGCAATTTCGATCTGTTGGACACTATGAGTAGTAATTAACTCTGAGACCACAAACAATAGCCAGAATATCCTCAAGCAAAATTTGAAAGGAAAACCTACATAAAATATTAATAACAGGTGTGAATTAATGCTAGAATTTTAGAAGGGGAATGTGGTATCAGGATTGGAGGAAGACTCATCAACAATTTGCATTATGCAGATGACACAACCCTGCTTTCAGGAGGACCTGAAGTTCTTGAAGCTCAATATCAAGAAAACAAACATTCTCACCACTGGGCCGATTGGCAGCATCATGATAAGAGATTGAGCTTGCTAACAGCTTTAGTTTGCTTGGCTCAACACTCTTGGCACCAGCAGCCAGGAAATTAAAAGATGCATTGCATTGGGAAAGCCTGCTGTCAGAGACCAAAGTACTCCAAAGTACTGAAGAGCGACAATGTCAGTCTGGAGACTAAGATGCACCTGATACAGTCCATGATCTTTGCAATCACATGCTATGCCTCAGTGAGCTGGATAATTACTAGGGATAATAGGAGAGTTGATGCCTTTGAGCTGTGGTGTTGGAGAAGAGACTATACCATGGACTGCTAACAGAACAAACAAGTTCATCCTGGAGAGGGTGAAACCAGTTTGCTCCTTGGAGGCAAGGATTCTGAAGCTTTATCTGACATTCTATGGACATGCTGCAAGGCGAGACCAATCCTTGGAGAGGGACGTCATGCTTCGGAGGGTGGAGAGACAGTGCAGGAGAGGAAGACCCTTGATGAGATGGATTGATTCAGTGACTGAGGTAATGGGGGTAGTCGTGTCAGAGACAGTGAGATTGGCATGGGTTAAAGCAGGGTTTAGGGTTGTTGTACATAGATAGGGTCGCTAAGGTCATTGGTGACTCGATGGCGCATAACAACAATAACAATGGCAACTTTACTGGCACTGCTCAAATAACACAGTTACAGACACACTTCTCACTCAGCATGGCTGTAATGCTAGTTGTTTTCACAAATCCTTTCAAGACTGGGCATTCTAACAGGAAGCTGCTTTGAAAAAAAAATTCTGTTTCTTAGAATGAACATAATTAAGCCAGGAATTGGAATCAACTCAATTACAACTGCAGCATGTATTGTGTAGCACCTTGTTGTAACTGAAGTATAGAGGGTTTGAAATGAGAGGATGTGGCTATAAAAATGAACCATAAGGAATAAGCTTGGGACTCAATTATGCCTTCCTTTCATTTCCTAAGCCTAATGTCAGCTGAATCCGGACTCTGGCTCCTTGAGGCACGGCAGGTTTGAGGGCTCAGGGCAATTTTGGTGTTCTTTGGGCCCCACGTGGGGGTTGGCAAAGCGGACATGCCAGTTGAACTGGGGCCTGTCTTTCATTGTTTTTGTTCAGACATTTCTTGGTCGTATAGCCCTGGTATGCAAGTTGCCGTACAGTGGTCACTTGTGGTTGCTGTGAGGCTGAACACTGTGACACTGATGTGTCAAATGCATTAATGGCTGGTTACCCAATGAAGACAGAGAGTGGGATGGAGCTCCCCTATTAAAACAAGCTTGGGAGGAGGAGTGGCATCCACTTCCATAACAGCTTGCCTCTGGAAACCCTATGAACTTGGAGAGAGGATGAGACACCCAAGTGTTGAGGACTCTTCTTCATAGGGTCGCTATGAGTCACCTGCGACTCGACGGCACTTAACAACAACAACAATGAGAGAAACCACAAGTTCTAAGGCAGACCCTGAAGAGCCATTAGGTATTGTGGTCCTCAAGCTATTCTTGGGAATTTTCCGAGGACCCTCATGCTTTCTACTTCCAATTCCATACTCTGCAAAACTGTAAATATAATTGACATGTGTGTTGTGTGTGTGTGTGTGTTATGTGCCGTCGAGTCATTTGCAACTCATAGCGACCCTATATACAACAGCCCTAAACCCTGTTCTATCCTGTGCCGATTGCATTGCCTCTGACACACCCATCCCAATTACCCCAGTCACTGAATCAATCCACTTCATAGAGGGTCTTCCCCTCCTGCGCTGTAAACCTTCAGGTGAAACAACACTGTACAAGATTTGTCTTTTCTATCAGACTACCTCTCCTCTTTTTATTATAACCACAGCAGTGGGCTCAAATATGTTGTTTTTCATTACCATAGTGTTGGGACCAACCCATAGCTGACCCTCTCGTGAGTTTTCAGAGGAAGTAAATTGCATGGGAGGTGATTGCCTATCTTGATTCTACTGAGCAGCCAGTGGATTTGAACTGCTTATCTTTGCACTGGCAGCTCAATTCCTTACCACTCAGCCACCAGAGTTCCCTGGATTCAAACATACAAACTATTGTAAAGATGGCACAGGTTTGGATGTTTCATTCTGCTGTATGAATCTCACTATCATTGAGAAAGAGGAGCCAGGAGTGCAGAGTGTCCTGTGACCTGGGATCCCTGTGTTCAATATCTCCTTGATCCAGTAGACAGAGGGCTGTACCAGTGCACAGCAGCAGCAAAGAAATGGCAGCAGAACCAAGAGACCTTGGTGGGCTTCCCAACCTATAGAACAAGAAATCTGAGTGCCTTTGAGTAGGGAGCTTACTGGAGGAGTGGTAGTGTTTCTGAACAATTACTTGGCAGAGCTGAAATAGCTTTATATAATTTTGTAAGAGCCAAAGAGAAACTGACCTTTGATTCCAGCTAAAAAGGCTTGTCCTGATTGAAGCCCTGTATACTTACAGGTCCTTCCCTTCAGTTATTTCCCTAATGAACCCAGGACTCTATAGTCTGTACGTTTTGTATGACCATTGAAATAAATCATCAAACCAAATTTGGTTTTTAAAAGAAAAAGAAAAAGAAAAAAATGGTTAAAAGGGAGAGACATGTTTGACCTCATAAGAATTAGCCTGGGGCTGCTGACGCTGATGTTGATTCTCCTAGCTCTTCTCATGAAATGAGAGGTCAAACAATGCCACTCTCAAGCCACTTTAAAGGGATGAATCAGAGTCCGTGTCACTTAACAACAATAACAACCTCTTCTTCATTGCAGAGCCTCTATCTCCCTGCGTCATCCTCATTTCTCTTAACCTTTCTCAACTCTTCCAGTTTGCTCCACATAAAATTTTCTTTATACGAGGTCACAATGAGTCAGAATCAACTTCTCTGCAACCAACAATAACCAACGTAAAAAATTTTTTAAAATATTTTTTAATCCTTCATGTGGCATGAGGATTGGAGGAAGACTCATCAGCAATCTGCGTTATGCGGATGACACAACTCTGCTTGCTAAAACTGAGGAGGATTTGAAGTGCTTGCTACAGAAGGTCAGGGACTGCAGTCTTCAGTATGGATTGATGCTCAATGTCAAGAAAACAAAGATTCTCACCATTGGGCCAATCGGCAGCATCATGATGGGTGGTGAAGAGATTGAGATTGTTCACAGTTTTGGTTTGCTTGGCTCCACAGTCGACACTCTTGGCACCAGCATCCAGGAAATTAAAAAGACGTATTGCAATGAGAAAGTCTGCCGTTAGAGACCTTTCTAAAGTACTGAAGTGCAATGATGTCAGTCTGGAGACTAAGGTGCGCCTGATACATGCCATGGGTTTTGCAATCACTTGCTATACATCAGAGAGCTGGACATTTACTAGGGATGATAGAAGGTTAATTGATGCCTTTGAGCTGTGGTGTTGTAAAAGAGTATTGAATATACCATGCATGAACTGCTAAGAAAATGAACAGGTTTGTCCTGGAGAGGGCGAAGCTGAGCTGCTCCTTGGAGGCAAGGATTCTGAAGCTTTGTCTTACATACTTTGGACATGTTGCAAGGAGGGACCAGTCCTTGGAGAAGGACGTCATGCTTGGGTGGTTGGAGGGACAGCACAGAAGAGGAAGAGCCTCTTTGAGATGGATTGATTCAGTGACTGGGATAATCGGGGTAGGTGTGTCAAAGACAGTGAGGTTAGCACAGGATAGAGCAGGGTTTAGGGCTGTTGTACACAGGGTCACTATGAGTCGCAGGTGACTCGACAACACATAACAACAAGATCAACAACATATTCCTAGAAGTGAATTAGTTGGGTCATATGAGATTTCTATGATTGGCTTTTTGAGGAAATGCCAAGCTGTCTTCCAGAGTGGCTGCCCTGTTCTACAATTTCATCAGCAGTACATGCAAATTTCAATCTCTCTACATCCTTCCCAACATTTATCGCTTGCTGTTTGGTTAAGCTTTGCTTCTGCTACCGGAGTGACCAATTGGAAGCATCAGGATGGATGGTGAAGAGATTGAGATTGTTCACAACTTTAGTTTGCTTGGCTTCACAGTCAACACTCTTGGCACCAGTAGCCAGGAAATGAAAAGACGTATTGCTATGGGAAAGTCTGCTGTTAGGGACCTCTCCAAAGTACTGAAGAGCAATGGTGTCTCTCTGGAGACTAAGGTGTGTCTGATACAGGTCATGGCCTTTGCTATCACTTTTTATGCATCAGAGAGTTGGACAATGACTAGGGAGGATAAAAGGAGAATTGATGCCTTTGAGCTATGGTGCTGGAGAAGAATACTGTGGGTATCATGGACTGCTAGGAAAACAAACAGATTCATTCTGGAAAGGGTTAAAGCGGGCGGCTCCTTGGAGGCAAGGATTCTGAGGCTCTGTCTTACATACTTTGGACATGTTGTAAGGAGAGACCGGTCCTTGGAGAGGGACATCATGCTTGGTAGTGTGGAGGGACAGTGCAGGAGGGGAAGGCCCTCTATGAGGTGGATTGATTCAGTGACTTGGACAATCGGTATGGGAGTGTCAGAGACAGTGCGATTGGCACAGGATGGAGTGGAATTTAGGGGTGTTGTACATAGGGTCGCTATGAATCGCAAGCAACTCAATGGCACATAACAACAACCACCACCACCGGAATGAGATGGTATCTCCTTGTTTTGATTTGCATCTGTTTTTTAAAATATCTTATATTCTAATTCATTATTGCTTATTGTTAGTTGTCAATGAGCAAATTTCAGCTCATAAGTGAGACCATGTACAAAAGAACAAAATGTCCAATTCTGCACCATCTTCATAATCACTGACCTGCTCACACCTATACTTGTGGAGACCACTGTATATTTTGATTGCCTTTAGACCTAGGGGATTCATCTTACAGCGCTATATTGCTCAAACTGCTGTAATCAGTAGAACATTCATTGATGAATTTTTGGAAGAGGGAACTCTGGGCCTGTTGGGTAAGGGGTTGTATTGCCAACCCAAAGGCAAGTGGTTCTAATCCACTAGTTGCTCCTTGAGAGAGAGGGAGAAGACAATCTCCTCTTGTGTGATTTTCAGTCTCTGAAAACCTGCTGGAGGTTCAGCTGTGAGTCAGTTCTGACTTGACAGTGCATAACAACAATTTTTGAAAGTAGATTACCAAGCCTTTCTTCCTAGTCTCTCATAGTCTGAAATCTGCCCCACATGAATGACCCTGCTAATATTTTTAAAACTGAGCCACAGTTTCCAGAATCACAAAAACATACAATGCACCCACCATCTGTCTGTCAGTCTGTTTTAGTGTGGTGTCTGTGTACTGCTAAATCCATTCACACAAAGTTATCAATAACTGAGACTAGATTAGAATTCTAAAGTAGTTCTATTTTCCATAGGATTAAATTATACCAGTGATGGATAGTATGTATTAATATTTTAATCTGCATGAACTAGTTTATAAAATTTAATAGACAATAATACATTTTACCTGGAGGCAGAATTGATCAATTATACTACAGAGAAGATTCACTTTGCTAGATATTGAAATAAGTCATAAATGACACCCACCAAGAAAATGAAAGCTTGAAAGTACAAGATAATTTTTTCACTGAAGACAAGTTTTGACCTAAATATCACCAAACTAGTGCTTCTTTTCCTTTCTATCAACAGACTTCTCTTCTAGATCTGGACAGGCAAATGTCAACTAAGAAGGGCCCCTGAGTGAGAGAGATTTGCCCCTTGCCCTTTGCTGTTGGCAAAGTCTGAAAGAAAGTCTGAAAGAAATGATGATTCTGGAATGCCATGCCTGTGTTCTCATAAGAGAGCCAAGATGACAAGGTCTAGGACGACAATAGCAGCCCTCTGAAGCTATCAGTGAACAGACTCAGTCTTGTGTTGAATCTTGTGTCCTCTTTGACATTGCCCTAGCTAACTTGACCTTCAAAATACAAGGATTTAGAAAATGAGAAGTATTTTCCAGAAGTAACAAAAGGAAAGGAGAAATGAAGAGCTGTAAAAAAGGTGGACAAAGAAGCTATGCCAATTTATATTTCAAGGGGCTTTTTACCTCTGGATTCAGTGTTAGCACAACAAATCCCTTGATATAAAACACTCCAAATGTGAAGCCATTCTCTCTTGCCACAGTGGATGGCAATCAGATTCTGACTAAAGCTTTTAAGTTATAATTTGATCCTTGCTGAAGTAAACTCTCGCTTAGTAAATGGAAAAGTTAAGCACATTCAAATATATTTAGAATCCAGAATATTAGGATGAGATGAGACCACAGACATTGATTATTTGAAATTCCCATAAATATATGAAGAAACGTCAACCCATGATCACATGACAAGAAGGAATATAAGGTAACATGATCAAATAGTTCTAGGTTTTATTCCCAGATGTGAAGAAATCATTCCACAAATCATTGCTTTTCATCTATAATATAAAGATAAGAAGAATAGTTTCACAGAATTGGCATGGATATTAAAATAGATAATGTAAAATGCACTTTGCATTATGTCTGCCACATACAAATGCCCATTAATTGTTATTTTCCTTTCTTCTGGTTCCAGCAGCCAGGAAATCAAGAAATGAATTGCGTTGGGAAAGTTGGCTGTTAGGGACCTTTCCAAATTACTTAAGAGCAACAACATCAGGCTGGAGACTAAGGTGCACCTGATCCGGGCTATAGTCTTCACAATTGTGTGCTATCCATCAGAGAGCTGGACAGTGACTAAGGATGATAGAAAAGAGAATTGATGCCTTTGAGCTGTGGTGCTGGAGAAGAGTGTTGAATATACCATGGACTACTAGGAGAACAAACAGGTTTGTCCTGGAGAGGGTGAAGCCGGGCTGCTCGTTGGAGTCAAGGATTCTGAAGCTTCGTCTGACATACTTCGGACATGTTGAAAGGAGTGACCAGTCCTTGGAGAGGGACATCATGTTTGGGAGAGTGGAGGGACTGTGCAAGAGAGGAACACCCTCAATGAGATGGATTGATTCAGTGATTGGGATGGCGGGAGTAGGTGTGTTGGAGACAGTGAGGTTGGCACAGAATAGAGCAGGATTTAAGGCTCTTGTATATAGAGTCATTATGAGTCACAAGCGACTTGTTGGCACATAACAACTGTCAGAGTAGGTATAAAAAAGCATTTAAATACATCCAGTGGATATCCAGTTCACTCCTCTCTCCTCTGGTCCAAATGATAGCAGCCAGCAGTAGGTCAAGTTGGAGATGACAGGCTGATACTGGGTGTGCAATAGACATGTGATGGTTCTGATCTTCAACCGGAAGACTTAGATTCACCCTCTTTAGCTGATAAATCCTGTGTAAGAACCTATAATTAATTTTTTTTTCTCCACTTGAAAAATAGGGCAAAAGTCATTGAAAAATGTTGCTATTTGGTGTTTTGAAAGATTGAAACTTTGACATCTTCACAATCTGTATTTGAGTCTATATTTGTGCAAGAATCAGAAGTGTAGGAAGGTGTTGTAGATGTATCTTGAACTAGAGATTGGACATGCAGATTGGCCTATTTTAATAAAATAATAATAATAATAATAAAAAGACCAGGGTCAGTAAAGACATTAGTCAGCTCAGATTCTCACGCAAGCAGAGGAACAACCTTGAGAAAAGTGCTTGTATGAACTCCAGTGAATGAGAATCTGGGGTTTTAGACAAAAAGGAGGAAGCAGAGGAAGACAAACACCAGCAGTTTAACATGGAGCTTTAGGGAATTCGCTCTACATCTCCACAACTTCCCAAATCTATATTTCTCACCCTTACCTGTACCTAGAACTCAAGAGTAGCACTTGAATGATTTCATGGTTATCTCCAATAAACTTACCCAAAAGGGAATTATCTTTTTATCATTTATTCATCTGTTCTTTTCTTAAATTGTGATTTGAGTAGAAATTTACAAAATAAATTGGCATACCATTCACCACACATACACAGTTTTTATAACATTAATTACAACACTTGGAATGTAATCCTATTTCTCCTGTGTCTTTCCTGTAATTCTCATTTCCATTAATCCATCTTTCTTAGCCTTGCTTGCATTTAAGTCTTTATCCTTGGACAATTGCTACTTTTTAGACCTTGTATAGTTGGTTATTGTAAGAAGTGAGTGCCTCCTGGTGTTTTTGGTCACCTTAAAGCCCGTCAATAGTTGGGTTGTAAGTTAAGCTTTGGGAGATGACTCTTGTTCCAAGTTTAGAGGGTGATTAAAGGTCATAATTTCGGGGCTTCCACCAGTCTCTATTGAACCATTGAGAATTCCCGTTTTTATGTTTCGAGTTTTGCCCTCTGTTTTCCCATTCTACCCAAGATCTTCTACTGTGACTCTTTGAGAATGGTCACTGGTGATAACTGAACACTATCTACTTCTTCTGATCTTAGGGTCTTGGAAGTTGAGGTTTTCATCGTCTGTTAGTCTTTTGGATTCATTGTTTCAGCAGATCTTTTCTTCTTGCCCCTCCCTTTTTTGTTATTCATAGGGAGAGAATAGTTCTACCTTAGATGACTCTTTATAAGTTAAGACCCAATCACGATTCCTCAAAGTAGAATATAGAACGTTATGCAACTGACCAAGACGATGGTCTCAAGGTCCTAAAGCCAGTAACTCCTTCACTCAGGGTGTTCAGTTATGATGAAGAAGCTTAAACGAGCTCAGTCTCTGCCGCCGCTGTCTCCGCGCTCGCTGGCTCGCCATCCCGCCGCCGCCCTCCTCTCGGTCGCCATGGAAGAAGAGATCACCGCCCTGGTCATCGACAACGGCTCCGGCATGTGCAAGACCGGCTTCGGGTGCCACGACGCCCCCCCGCGCGGTCTTCCCGTCCATCGTGGGGCGCCCCCGGCACCAGGGCGTGAGGGTGGGCATGGGCCAGAAGGACGCGTACGTGGGCGACGAGGCGCAGAGCCAGCGGGGCATCCTGACTCTCAAATACCATCGTCACCAACTGGGACGACATGGAGAAGATCTTGCACCACACCTTCTACAATGAGCTGCGCGTGGCCCCCGAGGAGCACCCGGTGCTGCTGACCGAGGCGCCCCTGAACCCCAAGGCCAACCGCGAGAAGCTGACCCAGCTCATGTTCGAGACCTTCAACACGCCCACCATGTACGTGGCCATCCAGGTCGTGCTGTCGCTGTTCGCCTCGGGCCGCACCGCGGGCATCGCCATGGACTCATGGGGACGGAGTCGCGCCGCATCCACGAGACCACCTTCATCTCCATCATGCAGTGTGAAGTGTACATCAGGAAGGACCTCTACGCCACGTACCCGGGCATCGCCGACAGGATGCAGACGGAGATCACGGCGCTGGCGCCCAGCACCATGAAGGTCAAGACCATCGCGCCCCCTGAGCGCAAATACTCCGTGTGGATCGGGGGCTCCACCCTGGCCTCGCTGTCCACCTTCCAGCAGACGTGGATCAGCAAGCAGGAGGACGGCGAGTCGGGCCCCAACATCGTCCACGTAAAGGCTTCTAACCAGACTGCAGGCAGGTGCCCGCCTGCACGAGCTCCTCCCAGGGCGGGGCCTCATGCGAGCCTCTGAAACTGCAAGAAGCCTTTGAGAATTGTCCTGGAGCCTGTATCTCGAAATCAGCACCGGAGCTAGACCTTGCTGCTGATCTGACCTTGTGTCAAGTTGCCTGTTCCCTCGGCCTATGTTTAATATCCTGTACATACCTGATTTCAACACTTAGCTCGTGTGACCCGGCCACTCGTGGCTGCGGTGCGGGATGACACGCGTGGAGAAGGCCCTTGGCGGGGTGAGCACCTGTGCCCCCAACCTCGTGGTCTGCAGGGTATTCATGGCAGAGCTGACGGCTCCAGGACCCCCAGAGGCTGCAGGCTGGGACCGCTGGCCTCACCTCACCGGGTTGGAAAGATCTGAGCCTTAGGACCCGATTTCCTTTCTTAGCCATTTCCAGCCGGATCGCAGTGGGTGTTACTTGCCTTGAGTTGGAAGACGATTTGCATTGAAACCTGTAAATTGTATTCATCCTCTTAATTTATGTAAGGTTTTTGTACACAATTCTCAACTCTAGAGATGAGAAATTTGGGGTTTTCTACTGTCATGTGCGAGCATTAGGCCCCAGCAACACCGCCTCGTGTAAGAATAAAGTGCTGCAGTGAAAAAAAAAAAAAGAAAAAGCTTAAACCATTGAGGCTACAGTCATGTGTGAATGTTGGCTGTTGTTTTGGTGTGTTAGAGTCTTCTAAGACGAGAAGCTTACTCAATGGCTATAGGCCTTGTAGCATCGTCTGTCACAGGATAGTGACATGCAGCAGATATAACTGTGAGATGAGCTGTGGTCACAAATGGAGGAGACAATAGTTTAGCAATGTTTAGGAGAACTTTGTTTACAGGAGTCTGAAGAGTTTTCATAGAATGCTGTCTGTCAAGAAGTCTAGGTTAAAAAAAAAAAAGAAGTCTAGGTTGCCATTTTGCTGCTGCCTGTGACTGATCTGGTTCTATGAGACAAGTCACCCAGGTTATTTTGGGAAGGTTGATATGAAACATTACCACCTGAAGAGGAACCAGAGCTTCTGGCCAACTGTCAACCATGATAAATTGTGGGCCTAGGTCAGTGAACGGACAAGGGTAAGTGCTGCCATAAATAAAATTGGAGCAGCTCCCATCATTTCTGTGGTGCAATCAGACTACTACAGTATTGTTGGAAAGTGACAGCTTCCAAAGTAGCCTGTTATTGTGAAGGCCAAATTCTTCAGCAGAAGAGCTTAGGAAAAAATTAAAGGGGGGACTGGAGGGGGGTTGTGGGTAGATGGGTGGGTGTATAGAGGAAGGATTGCGTCCTGGTGGCTTGATGCTTTATTGTGTGAAGGTTAATTAAATGCTAAATACTTTTACCTTAAAAAAATAAAGATGCTTACAAAGCACTGTTTTCTGTTAGTTTCGCTGTTCACATGGATACATTTAGAGTTTATACTAATGTGAATGTAGGAATATCAATTGCCAAACTTAGAAAGTATAGCCCTTCTTGCCTGTCCATATCTGTTTCTCTTAACAGATCTGTTTGTGTGGGTCATTCCATTGCCATCTTACTTTTATATTTTGGGCAGAAAATTGGAGGCTTGTCTTGTTTCTCCTTTGTAGACAATTCTTTGTTTATCCCAAGCTACTTTTAGTATTCTTTCTTGGTCTTTGATTTTGGGGAATCTGATTAAGGTATGTCTTACCTGTTGGTAATTTTCTTTGGAGTCTATCTGGTTTGGGGTTCACTCAGCTTCTTCTTCTTATTATTTTTGTTTGTTTGGTTGGTTTTGGTTTTCCTTGTTGTGAACCATCAAATCAGATCCAACTGGCACAGGAGGAGATTTCCCCTCTTGTGGAGCATCTGGTGGATTCAAACTCTGTACCTTCAAGATTGCAGTGCAACTTCTTGCCACTAGGCCACAGAACTCCCTTTCACTCAGTTTCTTGAGTACATATTTTCTCATAATGTTTGGGGCATTTTCTCCCAGCAAGTCTTCAGCAATTTCCTTTGGATTCTTCTGTCTCTGTTCTGAAATTCCAATCACACATATGATGATGTTCCCCATAATTCTAATGCTTTCTTTGTCTGTCCTTCCTTCTTTTTTATGACCATTTTTCTAACGCATTAATATTGAGGGATTTGTCTTCAATCTTAGTAATTCTGTGTTCCATTGAATCAAGTCTATATTTTTTGTCCTTCCTATGTGTTACCTATTACTGAAATCTTAGTTGTTATATTCTGAATTTAAATTGTTGGTTTTGTATGGCTTTAAACTTTCTACTTATTTTATCTATTTAAGTTTGAGTCAGCTTACTTTTTTTTTAGATTCTTACAGAATTTTTATCTATATTTTCTTGATTTTTGTCTTGGGTTTCCTTGAATTTTTTGACAATCTGATGGAGGTATGTAACTATCATTTTTTAAATTCCTTATCAGAAAATTACAATAGCATTTCTTTTTTAGGAAGAGCTTTTGATTCTGTATTTCAGTCCCTTGTTTGTGCAAATGTGTCCTGGTTTTTCTGTTTGTTTGGTGTGTTTTTTTAAAATTTGTGTGTGTTGTTTAAAGATATCTTTTGCCTCTGAGATGTTATGGTGTTAAGGGATTTGACTTTTTTAAAATATGGCAAGCTATGTAGACGGTAGCCCAGACTCTCTGCACCTAAGATGGCAGAAAACAAAAATAATAAATATTATTGTTGTGTTGTGCTGTCCAATCAGTATATACTCATAGCTGACCCTCCAGCGGGTTTTCAGAGACTAAGAACATCTTTTCTCCTGTGGAACAACTGGTGGATTCAAACACACTTGCTTTTGGCTTGGCACCAAACTCTTTACCAAATGATAATTCCAGAAGTATGATTTTCAAAGAAAATAATGAAAAAGCAATTAAAACATCGACTGAATTACAACATTGACTAAAGAGACAGAGTAGTGAACTATGAATAGACCTGACTTAGCATAGCTGTTTTGAGCTTTTGGAAGCAGCTTTTGAGCAACACAGGAATCCAGGACTGGAATGGTGTCCACATCAGTGGTTGGCTGTTGACAAGAAAGGCATAATCTACTGACTTTCCCTGCCAGAGTACTAAATAAGTGGCCCTCAGACTCCATCTCAGCCCTCTCTGAGGTCAGGCTTGTGCCATTTTGATGCTGGCATCCGGATCCAGAAGTGAGAACACAGCTCCACATTCAAAGTATCTCTCTTTACCTTTGAGTGCTGGTGGAATACGCTGAGCCATGCCTAGCCTGTAGTCAGGCCCCAGATTGATAGAAGCCATGCCCTGCTCTTACACACACACACACACACACACACACACACACACACACACACACACAACCTTATAGCACACTGTCCATAAACTCTCATGTGCTATCTGTCCTTGGGCATCTTGGAGTTCACAGTGACTCTCTGTAAGTTTAGTGTCTGGTGCATGTTGCCTACCCCTCATGGTGCGGTGCATGCACTCCCACTATTAGGGATGGGGGCTTTACCCTCTGAACTGCTGCCTAACTACAGCCTACCAACTAGTCTGATGCCCATTTGGATCAGGTTCCAGCTGTAGGCCACCCCATGTGCTTTCAGCTTCTCTATGATATATGAATGAGCTATCTCTTACTGGGTCCCTTGGACAGGCAGAAACATCACCCTTGGCCAGGTGGAGTGTGCCATGCGCTTCTGAGGTCAGCATAAATTTTGTCCCAGGTTGGGTGCTATGAACTTCAATTCCCTTTCTATTGGCAGAGATGCCACACGTGGCCTGGCACCATATTTTGGGCCCTTCTCAGTGCCCTTAACCACCTCTCAGATAAGCAGAAACTCTGTACTCCCTTAGCCCACAACTCAAACTATTTCTGGGCGAGCAGAAACATCATCTCTGACTAGACATCCTCCCTGCATACACCACAGCACCAACCAGGTGCACAAACTCCCCTTCTCTTTCTCTCTCCCTCTGTCCCCTTTCCCTTCTATTTTAACTTGTGTTTGGGTTGTTGTAGGGAGTTTTCTTTCATTTTTTTTTCTTCTTCTCTTTTGCTTTTCCTTTCTTTCCTTTCAAAATGTAAGTCTTCTTTTTTTTGTATCCTTTCAGCTTGAAGCTCCATCATACATCCATTTAAACACGTTGCTAGAAAAGGTTATTCCTTGGAAAGGGACGCTATGTCTGGAATGATGGAGGGTCAGCTAAGAAGACCTTCAACGAAATGGGCTGATACAGTGTCTGCGACAATGGTTCACATGGCTGGGAATGGTATGAATGGTGTGAGATAGGAAAGGGCTCAGATCTGTTCATAGGGTCAGACTGTTCTTTTAACAACAACAACAGCTTTGTTATTTCTTTTATTGTCTACTCTTATTTGTTTTTTAAAAAAACTTTTTCTCCACTGTGTCCCACCTGTCTAATAGAGTAGCAATGATATACACATCGCTCATCCACATACACATTTTCTTCAGTTTCACCCATTGGGCAAAATAAAGACCAGCTTCTGATCCATTTGATTGATAACAGAATGCTATCAACACCAACCCGGTCTTCCCATAACTGTACAACATAAACAAAAAATAGAAAATTGTACCCACACTTCCATTCTGTATCATACCCCTCAAAAGACAGGAGGTGACAAAGAATTAGCAAACTAACAAGCTGCATAGCACACTTGTACCATTCAGCCACATATATCAAAACAAAATAATAAAAAATTTTAATAAAAAAATAAACACTTGAGCATCTCAAAAGAGAAGTCTTTCTTTCAACTCAGTAACCCCAGTAAAAATCTGCTCCTTCTACCAGCATCTTCTCTGAAAAAGACACCATGACTCATTCAATAGCTTGAGCCAAAATAATATGAATTTTCATAGGTATTTTTTCCACCCCAAATCCGTTCTTTTCTGTATGAGCCCAATTGACCTAGATGTCTCTGAGACTGTGGTCCTGTACCAAGTGACCCATTCTCTCAAAGTGCTTGATTATAACTAAGTCATAACTTTCATAACTTTAGTCTTTCATAACTTTAGTCTCTGTATGTTTTACTAACATACGTGGATATATTTGAAGCACATACAAATAAAGAAAGTCATCATTTCTACATTGGTATAGTCTTAATTCTTTTCCTATACCTGTATTTCTGATTGAGATTGTTCACAGCTTTAGTTTGCTTGGCTCCACGGTTAACACTCTCAGCACCAGTAGCCAGGAAATTAAAAGATGTATTGCGATGGGAAAGTCTGCTGTTAGGGACCTCTCCAAAGTACTGAAGAGCAATGGTGTCTCTCTGGAGACTAAGGCGCGTCTGATACAGGTCATGGTCTTTGCAATCACTTGTTATGCATCAGAGAGTTGAACAATGACTAAGGAGGATAGAAGAAGAATTGATGCCTTTGAGCTGTGGTGCTGGAGAAGAGTATTGAGGGTACCATGGACTGCTAAGAAAACAAACAGATTTATCCTGGAAAGGGTTAAACCAGGTGGCTCCTTGGAGGCAAGGATTCTGAGGCTCCGTCTAATATATTTTGGACATGTTTTAAGGAGAGACCGGTCCTTGGAGAGGGACATCATGCTTGGGAGGGTGGAGGGACAGCGCAGGAGGGGAAGGCCCTCTATGAGGTGGATTGATTTAGTGACTGGGGTAATCCGGTTGGGTGTGTCAGAGACAGTGCTATTGGCACAGGACAGAGCAGAGTTTAGGGGTGTTGTACATAGGGTCGCTATGAGTCACAAGCAACTCGACGGCACATTACAACAACGACATATATTTTTGTCTTGCCCATTTTTTTCTCCTATGTGATCATCAAGAAAACATTTAATGTTAATAAAAAATCGCCACAATGTCCTCAAAGCCATCACTCTTAACGGACTGTGACTCCAACATTCATAGCTGAGTTTCCCCTCCATATGCTTAAGCCCTGGCTCTTCCCTCTTCCTGTCTCTTCATTTCTTACACTAACTCATGTTAGTTTTCTCCTTCTGTCTCTCATTACTTACCATCCTGTGGCAATTTACTGAGTTTTCAACAAACCACAAAAAAGAATCTATGGAAGATTCTTCTCTTTCTGGGTGGCTTTAGGTTAACATAGTCATGGATTCAGTACCTACTGACACTATATATTCTCTCTGACTCAGTAGTTTTAGTGCTGGTTATTTACACTACAGAAATGTTTATGGACACTAAAAGATATGAAGGAGAATGCTTACAGTCATTTTGCTTATAAAAATACGAAGTTAGAAAAAAACTCATCAACAGTACCGTTGTTGTTAGGTGCCATCAAGTTGAGCACAATTCATAGCAAACATATGAAAAAAGGATCTGAACCTTGCCTCTTCTTGTGCCATCCTCACCTTTTCCAATATGCTTGAGCCCGTTGTTACAGTCACCATGTCAATTCATCTGGTTGAGGGTCTTCCTCTCTTTTATTAACCCTCCCCCTTACCAAGCATGATGTCCTTCTCCAAGGACTGGCTCTTCCTAGCAATGTGCCCAAAACATTTGAGACCAAGTTTCACCATCCAAGGAATACCCACCCTGGTCACACTTTCTCTAAAATGCATTTGTTTGTTCTTTTGGTAGTCCATGAGATATTTCATTGTCTTCTCCAATACCACAACTCAGAGGCATTGATTCTTCTTTGGTTATCCTTTTTCACTGTCCAATTTTTCAGTTGCATAGTAAGCAATCAAGATCATGGCTTGGATCAGGTACAACTTAGTCTTTAAGTTGACATAGTTACTCTTTAGCACTTTGGAGACATCTCTGACAGCAGATTTTCTCAATGTGACTCATCTTTTTATTTTCTGACTCGGGGTACCAAGGGTGTTGATTGTGGATCTAAATAAAATTAAATCACTGACAATTCCAATCTTTTCTCTATCTAAAATGATATTGCCTCTGCAGTGAGAATTTTTGTTTTCTTGATGTTGAGATATAATACATATTGAAGGCTTTGATCTTCTGCAGCAAGCATTTCACCTTGTCCTCACTTTAAGCAAGCAAGTTTGTGCCATCTGTATAGTGCAAGTTGTTGATGAGTCTTCCTGAGATCTTTAGGCTACATTCTTCTTCATAAGGTTCAGTTTCTTGAATGATTTGTTGAGCGTACGGATGGAATACATATAAAGAAAGGATATAGCCCTGATGCACACCTTTCTTGAGTTTAAAACATGCAGTGTTCCATTTCTCTGTTTGCACAGCAGCCTTTTGGAGCCTTCTGGTTTAGGTATAGGTTTTTATATGAACACAATTAAGTGTGCTGGGATTCCCATTCTTCTCAATGTTAACCATAATTTGTTGTGATTCATATAATCAAATACCTTTAAATAGTTAATTAAACACAGATA
>NW_006399788.1:16821219-16825019 GCF_000299155.1 Elephantulus edwardii | reverse complement strand
TCCCCTAAGCCATGACTTCTTATAAATCCAGCTTGAATTTCTGGTAGTTGTCTGTTAATGTTCTAGTGATTTTTGGCTGGTCTCCAGCAATATTTTGCTTGTTGCTGTTATGTGCCATTGAGTGGCCTGTGACTCATAGCCACCCTATGTACAATAGCTCTGAAGTCTGCTCTGTCCTGAACGAGTCTCACTGACTTAAACACACCAACCGACAGTGCCCTAGTTACTGTATCAATCCATCTCATCTGGGGTTCTCTTTTCCTGTGCTGTTCCTCCACCCTTCCAAGCATGATTTTCTTCTCCAAGAATCAGTTCCTCCTGGCCACATGCCCAAAGTATGTGATACGAGCTTCAAAATCCTAGCTTTCAAGGAGAGACTTCGTTTACCCTCTCCAAGACAGACCTATTTGTTTTTTCGGCAATCCATGGTATGTTCAAGACTCTTCTCCAGCACAACAACTCAAAGGCATCAATTCTTCCTCTATCATCCTTCATCATTATCAGCTCTCTAATGCATAGATAGCAAGTAGTTGCAAAGACCATGACCTGGATTAGGCACACTTTTGTCTTTAGATTGAATTTATTACTTCTCAGTACTCTGGAGTGGTCCATGATAGTAGATTTACTTAAGGCAATTCATCTTTTGATTTCCTGGCTGCTGGTGCCAAAAATGTTGATTTTTTTTTCGGTCTATTTCATCTTTTATAACTTGTAATTTCTACTAGTTCATACATTATATATTCTAATTATTAATAGGTGTTTGCAGTTTTCCCTTCTTATTTTTTAGTATCTTCCAATCTAAGGGCTCTGCCTCCAGTGCTAAATCTAACAGTGTTCCTCTATTGTTAACAAGATTTTTTGTTTGTTTGTTTTTGGGGTGTTTTTTGTTGTTAACAGGGTTTTTGAAGGCCTATTGTTTCGAAGGCTTGCCTCTGGAAACCCTATAAACCTGGAGAAAGGATGAAAGTCCTGCAAGTGTTGAGGACTTTCACTCATAGGGTCGCTATGAGTCACCTATGACTCCATGGCACTTAACAACAACACAACATTGTTTCAGAAGTGGATGACTAATCCTACTTCTGATTCGGTCTTAATCTGAAAACTTTACTGAAAACTGTCCCCCACGGGTGACCCTGCTGGCATTTGAAATAGTTGTGGCACAGCCTCCAGTATTACATCAACCTATAAGTCTCTCAAGTTCATCAACCAGCAGACAAGTCTTGTACTCATAAGGGCAAACCACAAGCAACTGCATATATACTTATCTAAGCTGAGGCAGATCTGAAGTGCCTGCTGCAGAAGGTCAAGGACGGTAGTCTTCAATATTGGTTGAAACTCAACATCAAGAAGACAAAGATTCTCACCACTAGACCAACTTGCAGCACCATAGTAGATGGAGAAGAGATTGAGGTTGTTAGCAATTACAACTTGCTGTGTTCCACATTGAACACTCTTGGCACCAGCCATCAGGAAATAAAAGACAGATTGCATTAAGTAAATCTGCTGTCAGAGATTTCTCCAGAGTACTGAAAAGCAATAATGTCAGTCTAGAGACCACGGTGTGCCTAATCCAGGCTGTGGTATTTGCTATTACTTGCTATGCATCAGAGAGCTGGACAATGACTAAGGATGACAGAAGAAAAATTGACACCTTGGACCTGTGGTGTTGGAGAAGAGTCTTGAACATACCATGGACTGCCAAGAAAACAAATAGGTCTGTCTTGGAGAGAATGAAACCAAGATTCCCCTTGAAGGCGAGGATTTTTTTTAATTTTCTTTTTTTTTAGATTGGCATGGAATATTTTTTAATCAGAAAACCATGTGATGTAGTAAAATGGGAATAAAAGAGAAAAATGGAGTCATATTAATAGTCAAAAAGACCATTCTGAAATAAAATGTTGTGAGTGACAGGATAATGTCCACATACATAAAAGGAAACCCTGCTAATACCACTATCATTCAAATATTTACACCAACAACTAGAGAAGGTGAGGATTTTGAAGCTCCATCTCACATACCTTGGAAAACTGGCCAGGAGAGACTAATCCTTGCAGGACATCATACTTTAAAGGTTGGAGGGAAAGCGCAGGAGAGGAAGACCTCAAATGAGATGAATTGATATAGTAACTGTGGCAATGGGGATCGGTGTGTCGGAATTAGTGAGATTGGCTCAGGACAGGGCAGGGTTCAGAGCTGCTGTACATAGGGTCACTATGGGTCGCAGGTGACTTGACGGCACATAACAATAACAGCAGCAATAACAACAAGCAGCTATAAAAAGCGGCAACAAGCAACTGTTCCCCTAACACAGGAAACGGAAAAATAAGTGTTGTACCCCTAAGAGAAAACCCTAAAGACAAGCAAATATAGAGATAGTACAGCACAGGTAGTGACTGGTTCCCATGGCAAAGCTGCGAGCCAAGGCCCCAAGGCTGGGTCAGAAAGAAGAGAATATTTAAAGAAATTATGATACAGGGACACATGGACTACTGTATAACAGTGAAAAGGAATGAATTCTTGCTATATACAACACAATATATGGATAAATCTTAAAGGCAATGGTGAGCAAAAAAGCCAAATGTACAAATTTATATGTATAGTAGTCAAACAGGCAAATCTAATTTATAGTGAGACTGAAAAAGATGATTGCTTTAGCAAAGATACTAATTGACACAGGACATAAAAGAGCTTGTCTGGAGTGCTCTATATCTTACTTGATCTGATTGGTGGTTATATATATATGAGCCTATATCTGTGAAAATTATTTATTCACTTTATTTTTTTATTTGTGAGTTATTACATATAATTTTTAAATTAAAATCTAGCATTTGGTAAAATGAATAAATCATGACCATTTAAAAGAAAATTACGGAGCTCTGGTGGTCAAGTTTTAAGGGATTTGCCCTGTAAACCCAAAGATCGCACCTCTCTTCTGTTCGAATCCACCAGACGCTCCTTGGGAGAAAGACAGGCAATCTCTTCTCATTTAATTTACAGCCTCCAAAAATCCACTGAGTAGTTAGCTCTGAGTCAATTCCAACTGGATGACAATGCATGTTTTTGAGTTATATATAAAATATCAAACCCATGTGTTACCAGGAATTTCAGAGCAGGACCCAATCTGTGTTCTCTCTCACTCCACCCTTCTGGTTTAGCTGCCTCCTCTTGTGTTTGTGCCAGGATGGCATATGATGGGTGCGGATAGCATATGATGTGGGAGAAATGTGCAAAGCAAGCAGACAGCACAGCAGATGGAAGTACACTCACCTTGTGAGAGAAGAGATGCAGATATTCCTTTTGTAGTGTCTTCAGTCATGGCTACAGAAGAGTCAGGCTATCTGGAGAAAAATGAAGTAATAAGCATTTTGTCTACAGGAATCTTCTCCAACATCTACTCTCATTTTCTACCTATAGTTAAGGAGAAGGGGCTTTCTTTAAAAGCATCTGTGCTTCTTGACTATCATTTCTGTTTCATTCACCACATACACGTGGTACAGTGTCATTACGCCTCTGTTCTCTGTCTTCTCCTCTTCATCACTTATTTAATCCTGTTTTGCTCACCTCAGTCACCAGGCCATACTCTTACAATACACTTTTTTTAGTTCTACTTCTTTTTCAAATCCTACTTCTTTAATTCTCTTTCTTCTCAAACTTCCCACTCATTCTACCCCTCTAACGTGTGGAAGAAGTATTTATTGATTTCCCCATAATATTATAAATTAATTCATTTTTTAAAAAGGAATTTGAAAAAAGGTTAGATTTTGCATAAACTACTTTGGTGGCACAATGGTTAAGCATCC
>NW_006399788.1:16816138-16820549 GCF_000299155.1 Elephantulus edwardii | reverse complement strand
CGCTCCTATGAGGCAGTTCTATTCTGTCATATTAAGGCTGCTACGAATCAGAATCCCCTCAACAGCAGAATCACAAAAACAGATTTTGTTTTAACAAACACCTTTCCCAGTAATTTAGGCTCATGTGTACACTATTCCATGGAAATGTGATTTTTAAATTATAGAGTTGTCACTCTCGAAGTTAAAAACAAAGCTTGTTAGAATTGTAGTATGGAGGGCTTGCTGTTTTCTCCTCAGGAAAACAAGCAATTTACAGTAACACTGTTATTACATACGGAAAAGATTTACCCGAAGTGAAAGCCATGTAAAATTTTACATAGCCTCAATTTATAGGCACAATAACTTGCAAACCCCCTGGTGATAGAAAAGTAGTTGTGAGAGATTCGTTTCATTTCTACTTCGTGACCAACAGAGAGATGAGTAGGCAGGGCCTTGAGGGGAGCGAGCGAGGAAATGAGGCCTTCTTGGGGGAAGACGATGCTGGAGACACGAATGCTGCCCAGGCAGGAGAAGGAATTTGTGAGAGATGCATTTGGAGTCAGGGCTAGATTGCAGCTATCCCAGGAGGCTAATGATATGCCTTGCTTTCAAGCCAATTGCCTTTAACTATTTATTCAGCATTTAATTTAAACAGAGGCTAAATGCTGCATATTGTAAGTGGGAATGCTTCAGTAAAAGATGGTGGTCTTCAAACTGCTGTGTTTCTAAAGAATTCAATTCCATCTCTAATTCAGCTCACCAACTCAGCAAACCCAAACCCTGCACAAACCAGACTCTTACCCACACTCCAAAAAATAGTCTAGCAACCAAGGGTTAAAAAACCTATTCCAACGCAAGCAACTCATCAACTATTTCTTACAGCTTTCTATTTTACATCCCCTAGGAGAAGTGCTGGAAAGAAAATATTCTCCATCTCACTACATTGTCAGGGAGGTATTCAGATTCTTTAGAGGTTAATATATGGGAAACTGCAGTTGCCTTAAACCTTTACTCAGATCTGCAGGAATTATTGTGGGGCCACTTATAAAATTCACAAGAGAAATATAGAACAATCTACTAATTTAATTAGAGTCTGTTTCCAAATTGTCAAAATACAAGATAATAACAATACCTTCCACACATGTTTGTATCGAGGGCCAAATGGGATAAAGTGCCTGTGCTACAGTAGATATTTAGTAAAGACTGGTTCTTTCCCTTCTCATTAAATTCTACTTCCACCTAACTCCTTAAAAAAATAAGAGTTGGAGCTGCCATGCATCATGAGCACAGTGGCTAGGGATCTGTCCCAGTTGATTAACTAGCTTGACCAAGTTGGACCCCTTAAGCTCAAGCAGAAGGGAGGATCAGGACACCTCGAGACAGGTCAGAAGTCACTTCCAAAAGGGAACAACAGGCTTCCTGGTTTGTCATTAACATACTTTGAGGGAAAATACTTTTGTCAAGCCCAAGACCCAAGGGAACACAAATATATAGATGCATTATTAAACATTGCTGTACTCGGGGTAAGTTTATAGTTACAACAGCCTAATATCTACTAAGAAAAGATTCACATAATATAGAGAAATCAGCAATTCATTTCAGCCATCATGAAAAAACAAAATAACCCTTCTCCTAAAAAAGCAGACCCAATAAATACCCTAGATAGAGAGAAACAGAAGAAATCTTTTGATGTAGATTAATTTGATCAGCTACAGGAAAAGATACAAATGTGGGAAGAAACAATGGAAGTCAATAAGAAAGCAAAATACCTTAGAGACCACAGTCCAGAAGAAATATATTGATGAGGACCAACTTGAACACCTGGGGAGGAAAATGTAAAAGATGGAAGAAAGAATTTATAGAATAGATAAAGAGATACAAGGCTTTACAAAATCTGCACAAGACAGAATGGGTACAGCCAACACAGTACTGGAAATAACAGAAAAGCACAAAAATGCAATCCAGAACACTAAGACCAAAATGACAGATGTATCCAATGTGCTGGTGGTACAAAAAAGTAGAACTGAAGAGATGGAACAGAGGGTCAGTGAGCTGGAAGACAAGAGCCTCACTGGAAACATACTAGAAGAAAAATCAGAGATGAGACACAAAGAACATGAAGAAAACATTAGAATCATTTGGGATGACATCAAATGGAATAACATGCATATGACTGGAGTTCCAGATGAGGGGAGTGACAGGGAAATCACTGAGGAGATTGTGGAAGAAGTACTAGAAGAAAATTTCCCAGGTATTTTGAAGAATGGCAAAATCTGCATTCAAGAAGCACAGAGAACACCAAATAGACTAGATCAAAAAAGAAAAGCACCAAGACATATCATAGTCAAATTCTCCAAATTAAAAGATAAGGATAGAATTTGAAAAGCAGCACGAGAAAAGCAAAGAGTTACCTACAAAGGGGAAACAATTAGATTAAGTTCTGATTTCTCAGTAGAAATCATGTGAGATAAAAGGAAATGGGATGCCATATACAGAAAGTTGAAAGATAACAATTGCCAGCCAAGGATCCTATACCCAGCAAAGCTCTCCATCAAATATGAAGGGGAAATTAGATTCTTTGTAGAAAAGAAGGAACTTAAGAAATTTGTGATAGCAAGATCAAAACTACAAGTAATTTTAAGTGAAGTCTTGTACATAGAGATGCTAAAGTGTATGGGCCATAGTAACTAGAAACAACAGAAAAAGAAACTCTGCAAAATGTCAAAAGTAAAACCTACCCTGACAATAATCACACATAACTGCACCAATTAAGAGAAAAAGAGTAGTGGAATGGATAAAAAAAACCCAAACCCCATCAATATATTGCCTACAAGAGACACATCTAAAAAAAGAAGAGAAAGACAGACTCAAAAGGTTGGGGAAAAATATATCAAGCAAATGGCAACCTCAAAAAAGCAGGAGTGGCAATATTAATCTCTGATAAAATAGATTTCAGAATGAAAACTTCCATAAAAGATAAGGAAGAACATTGCATATTGATTAAAGGCACAATAGATCAAGAAAACATGACCTTAGTCAACATTTATGTGCCAAATGATAGATCTGCAAAATACATAAAACAGTTAACAGAATTGAAGGAAAAAAATAGACAACACCACAATAGTGGTAGGAGATTTCAACATACCACAATCACCAAAGGAAAGGCCAACTCAAGATAAACTCAACAAAAAAGATCTAAATTACACAATCACCCAACTTGAACTTGTGGATATATTCAGGGTACTGCGCCCAACTAAAGCTCAATTAACTTTCTTCTCAAGTGCACATAAAGCATTCTCCAAAATAGATCACATATTAAGGCATAAAGAAAGCCTCAACAAATTAAAAACATTGAAAAATATACAAAGTATCTTCTCAGACCACAATGCCATAAAACTAGAAATTAACCACAGGAGGGTAAAGCTTACAAAGCCATCCATGTGGAAACTAAGTAATTCTCTGCTAGAACAAGATTGAGTTATAAAAGAAAAAAAGAATGAAATTTAAAAGTTCCTTGAAACAAATGATAATGAAAATACAACTTACCAAAACCTCTGGGACAGAGCTAAGACAGTCCTCAGGGGGCAGTTCATAGCAACAGGCATACACATAAAAAGGAAAGAGGAAAAATCAATGATCTAATTTAACACCTTCAGCACATAGAAAAAGAACAACAATCTAATCCTACAGCCTCTAGAAGAAAATAAATTTTAAGGACAAGATCTGAAATCAATGAGATAGAAAACAGAAAAACAATTGAAACCATCAATAAGACCAGCAGCTGGGTTTCCAAAAGTCAGTAATATTTACAAACCACTGGCAAACTTAACAAAAGAAGGAAAAAAAAGAGAGAGAAGACACAGATAACTTGATTAAGAAATTATAGAGATGATATCACAATAGAACCAGAAAAAATTAAATCAATAATATCAGAATAGTATGAAAGGCTATACTCTGATAAATTAAAAAACCTAAAGGAAATGGACAAATTCCTTGAAACACATCCCCTACCCAGATTGACAAAGACAGATTTAGAACACTTGAACATATCCATTACATAAGAATAAACTAAAAAGGTCATAAAGAGACTTCACCATAAGAAAAGTCCTGGACTAGATGGCTATACAGAAGAATTCTACCAAACATTCAGAGAAGATTTAGCACCAGTACTTCTTAACTTACTTCAAAAAGTTGAAAAAGAGGGAGCACTTCCAGAGTAATTCTAGGAAGAAAGCATAACCCTAATAATCAAAACCAGACAAAGATATTACTAAGAAAGAAAACTACAGACCAGTATCCCTCATGAATATAGATGCAAACATTCTTAACAAATCCTTACCAATAGAATCCAAAAGCACATAAAAAAAATTCATTATGACCAAGTGGAATTTATAACAGCTATGCAAGTATGGCTCAACATAAAAACAATCAA
>NW_006399788.1:16805752-16814797 GCF_000299155.1 Elephantulus edwardii | reverse complement strand
GGGAGGGTTTGTAAAACAATGAAAGAATTTTTCTTTTACTTTTTCAAGAGGGTGGTATACTAGTGGGGGAAGGTTGGGAGGGGAGAAAAGTGCAACAACGAATGAATGGAAATCCAAAGTCTCTGTAAATTTTTACTGACATTAATAATAAATTTAAATTTAAAAAAAAGAATCCAAATCAGCAGAGAGATGGTTAAACTGTCGCTACATGCAGATGATATGATAGTATACACAGAAAACCCCAAAGACTCAACAGAAAACCTGTTAGAGTTAGTAGGCCAATTTAGTAGTGTGGCAGGATATAAGATCAATATCCAAAAATCAATGGGATTCCTCTACAGTAACAAAGAGAACTCAGAAAAGGAAATTGAGAAAGCAATACCATTTACAAAAGCCAATCACAAATTGAGATACTTGGGAGTGAACCTAATTAGAGATACAGAAGCCCTATTCAAAGAAAACTATAGAGCATTTTGGCAAGACACAATAAAAGACCTAAAGAAATAGAAAAATGTGTCCTGTTCATGGTTAGGAAGACTCGATATCATGAAAATAACAATCCTACCAAGTGCAATCTACATGTTTAATACAATTCCAATATAAATAATGAATTCATTTTTCAAGGAGATTAAAGGAAAATTGTCAAATTTATTTGGAGAGGCAAGAGACACTGAATAAGTAAAACACTTCTGAGAAACAAAAATAAGGTGGGAGGCATAGTACTCCCTGACCTCAAAACGTACTATACAGCAGTAGTAATCAAAATAGAATGGTATCGGTAAAATGACAGGCACATAGACCCATGGAACAGAATTGAGAATCCAGAAATAGATGCAGCTATGTATAGTCAGCTGATATTTGACAAGGAAATAAAAGTTTTCAAATGGGGAAATTACAACTTCTTCAACGAATGGTTTTGGTAAAACTAGACTTCAACCTGCAGAAAGCTGAAACAAGATCTATATCTCACACCATACACAAAAATCAGTGACCTGGGAGTAAAATCCAAAACCGTAAAGTTCTTAAGACACAAACTGGGATCAAGCGTATAAGGCCTAGTCTACAGTATAAAGAGACTGACAAATACAGCCAGAAGTGCATAATCTGAAAAGGACAAAACTGATGCATGGGACCATCTAACAAGTAAATCCCTATGTGTATCAGTAACTTTTCCCAACAGAGTGAAAAGAAAACCTACCGGCTGGGAACAAACGTTTGGTAATACCATCTCAGACAAGAGTCTCATAACGAAAATGTACAGAATACTCCTGGGCCTCCACAAGAAAAAGTCTGGAAATCCAATTACAAGATGGGCAAAAGACAATGAAAAAATTTTCACAGAGGAAGATATTCGAATGGCAAACAGACACATGAAGAAATGCTTCAAATCACAGGCAGTAAGAGAGACGCAACTCAAAACCACAATGAGGTACCATCTCACTCCAGTAAAAGAGGCAAAATTTAACAGGATTGCCAAGTAATAAATGTTGGAAAGGATGTGGCGAGATAGGAACTCTTACACATTGTTGGTGGTACTGTAAAATGGTACAACCATTCTGGAAGGCAGTTTGACACTTCCTCAAAAAGCTGAACATGGAAATTCCATATGACCCAGCTATTCCAGTGCTTGGAATATACCTTGAGAAAATGAGAACTGAATGGAAACGTGTACACCAATGTTCATAGCAGTTCACCATTGTAAGAGTATGGAAACATCTCAGATATCAAACCACAATCAAATAGATTGTGAAATTATGATAAATTCATAACAATGGAATACTATGCAGCATGCAGGAGCAATGATTTTGTAAATTATTACTGGAGAGCATTATGCTGAGAGGACTAACTTAGTTCCAAGAGGACAAATATTGCATAAAAACCCTTATTGTAGAATTAGTATGAGGACCCAAGGGGGAAGGGGAAGCAGAGGGATGGGGATGTGCAGGGAGGAGGAGGGGTGAGTTAATCATGGGGTTGCACAATGGGTAAGGGAAATTGGAAGAATCTGGTGTTAAAAATGATATATTCAAATTTTGTAAATAAACTAGTATAAATAATATTTTTTTAAGAAAATTAGTTGGTAAATTTCTTTCCTCCAGTCTCCTGGGCCTGCAGGTAGAATATGTTGTCCCCTTCTGGGCAAGGGCTACTTTATTATGGGCTCTTGGTTTGTCCATGACACCACATTCTGTTACATTTGTTGCATTTCTTTTATACAAGAACATTTTGATATGGCTTATACAGCCATCATTGATTTAGAATTCTCGAAGCCCTCACACATAATGTGAGAAATAGATATCCCCATTTATTCCCTGAAACTCACCCAATGATGATTCTATATCTGGATGTCAGTTCTGCATATTATTCAGTAACAACACAATAATAATTTTAAGTCTGAGCACAGCTGAATTCTCAGAGTTCCTGAATCAAAGAAACACATCTAGTTGGTTGCCAAATTGTTGCTGGTAGGTGCCACAGAATCAAGGCAGACTCTTGGTGCCTTTCTCTACAACAGAGCAAATCCGATCCTATGCTGTGCACACAACCTCTGCTGGGTGAAAGCCCATTGCTGTGGTCACTGTGACAGTCTATCTCATGGAGACTTTCTCTCTTTAGCTAATCCTCTATTTTTCCAAGCATTATATCCTTCTCTAGGAACTGGTTCCTCCTGATAATATGTCTAACGTAGATGAGACAAAGTCTCACCATCCTTGATTCTAAGGTACCACCAACAAATATGGTCTATTTTTTTACAATTGTCTTCAGAGACTAATGTATGCTTTATTATAATTATTCAGAAACCAACAGAGTGATCACAACTTTAGAAAAATGTAATCTTGTATTACGTGTATTTTACAGCTGTACTACAAACATCCTTCTAAAAAGAGTGGATCATGTTCAAAGGAAGAACCTTTGAAAAATTCTGTTAGGATCTTTTGTAACTAAGAAAGAAGCTATATTCACCCCCTATAACATAGGAGCTACACTATAAAAACTTCTTTTTTTGAGTGTTTCTGGAACAATACTGTTGTTGTTATGTACCATCGAGTAGCCCGTGACTCATAGTGATCCTATGTACAACAGCCCTAAACCCTGCTCTATCTTGTGCCAGTTTTACTGTGTCTGACACACATACCCCATTACCCCAGCACTGAAGCAATCTATCCCATCGAGGGTCTTCCTCTCTTGTGCTGTCCCTTCACCCTCCTAAACACGCTGTCCCTCCCCAAGAGCTGGTGCCTCTTTGCAACATGTCCAAAGTATGCCAAATGAAGCTTCAGAATCCTTGCCTCCAAGGAGCAGCCTGGTCTCACCCTCTCTAGCACAAACCTGTTTGTTCTCCTAGCAGTCCATGATATATTCAATACTTTTCTCCAGCACCACAGCTCAAAGGCATAATTTCCTCCTTCTATGACCCCTAGTCATTGTCCAGCTGTCTGATGCATAGCAATTGATTGTAAAGACCATGACCTGTATCTGGTGCACCTTAGTCTCCAGACTGACATCGTTGCTCTTCAGTACTTCGGAGAGGTTTCTTACAGCAGACTTTCCTAATACAATTCATCTTTTAATTTCCTGGGTGCTGGTACCAAGAGTGTTGATTGTGGAGGCAAACTGAAGCTATTAACAATCTCAATCTCTTCACCATCTATCATGATGTTGGAACAATATAATAACACTTAAATATACAACCTGATTGAACCAAACTCACAGACAATGTTTATTCTTGCCATGCACACTCATATTTTCCATTCTGTTCTTTCACCTAAAAGAAAACCTGGTTATAACCTACTAAACTAATTCTCCATTAATCCTTTTGCTAAGGCCTGACTACCTAATCACTGTGTCACCAGGACTCCCTTCCTTTGCATCTTAGATGAGGGTTGTCCTAGAATTTTCAGAATATTTCAAACTTTGAATTTTTCAGGGAAAGCTTCCTATCTCAAATAGCATTTCCACTGAAGAAGAAAGTCTGAGGAAGAAAGAGGTAGGAGATTAGAGAGGTCCATGAGAATAGAAGGAAGACTAGAAAGTTCTCAAAAACTGGGAAAAAGGAGAGAAGAGTCAAATGAAGTTAGGGTTAAGACTCCTGATGACTTGAAGAGTAATGTGAGGAGATACGTGGAATAGGACAGATGTACAGAGACAAGAAGGTTAAAAGTCACTTAAAGAGAGATAAATGTGGCCTATAGTGGAAGAAAGGTTTGGACAAAAAAATGTAGTAACACTGGGAAAAGCTATGCAATCACCCCTGCTTATCCGTGGTTTCCATGGCTTCTGTTACCATAGTTAATTGTCTGAAAATATTTTAATATTCTGCTCTGAGTAGCTTGATATCACACTGCCCCATACTGCCCAGCATGCACTCTGTCCTAGCTGGCTTTGTGTTGTGCTGGGCAGGAACCTAGTAAACAGTGGGGTGAGCAATGCACAGGCAGCTGTCCGCACCCTATGGGTTAACATTTACTTACCTGGGGCACCCTGGGCACTTGTAGTCTCTATAGGGGGACAACCACTAGATGTGGGATTTGGTACTGTCCATGTGTTCAGACATCCACATGGGGCCTTGGCATGTATCCTCCATGAATAAGAGAGGATCAATGCACAGATTTCCCAAAATAGACAAGAGCTCCCTCAACTGTATTATCATTTAATCTTTTAAAGCCAAGGTAATGCTTTGCTGTTACCTAAAGGAAGACTGTATCAAGGAAACATCTTGATGCCTTGAACGCTAATAATTGAAGACCGAAGAGTTCTGGAATGACACCAAAGACATCACATATGAGGAAAGAAACAAGTCATTTTAAAAGAAAAAAAGAAAGATGAAGTAAAATAGCTAAATAGAAAATGTCAATGACAGGAGCTCTGGTGGCCTAGTGGTAAGAAGCTGCACTGCAATCCCAGAGGTGCATAGTTTGAATCCACCAGATGCTCTCCTGGAGAAGGAGGGACAATCTCCTCCTGTACCAGTCAGATCTGATTTGAGAGTACATGCATAAAAATAATAAAATAAAATAGAATTTTAAAAAAATGTCAATGGCACTTCAAGAAGATCAAGCAAAATATTACAATGACATGTGCAAAGGCCTGAAATTAGAAAACCAAAAGGGATAAAAAGTTTGGCATTTCTTCCTTCTGTTCTCATGGACCTCACTAACTTCACATTCCCCTCCTTCTTCCTGATTTTCTCACACTTCTTCTTCTTATACAGTGGAAATTCTATGAAATTTTTCCTGAAAGCTGAAATAACTGAAGAAAAAACTCAAACCTTAGGTTACAATACTGAATGATTCTATGGACAAAATATTAAATGATAAAGGAACACTAAAATATAAAAAATACAGGAGTACTGGTAATGCTCAATCATTTCAGGAGGTAGTAAATGATTGTGAACTAAGTGAAGGAAGCAGTCCAAGCTGAACAGAGGATATCAGCAAAAAATTAAAGTGTTAGAAATTAATGGAAAATCAGTTGAGATGTTTTAATACAGGAATTCAGTGCTGGATGTATTCATTCATCTATGCCATGAAGTGTGGAACACAGCTACCTGGCCAACTGACTGGAAGAAATCTATATTTGTGCAGTAATTATTGAACCATGTCATTAACATTGCAGACAAGTAAAACATTGCAGGAGATAATTTAAAAAACAATGGGAACAAGCAACTGTCAGAAATTCAAACTGGAATTAGACGAGGACATGGAATAAAGGGTATCAATGCTCAGAACAGATAGATTTTTGTCTAGAAGCAGAAAATATCAGAACATGTTTATTATACAAAGACATTTGACTAGGTGGACTGTTAAAAATTATGGATAACATTGCAAATAATAATCGTAAAATGTTTAATTGTGTGCATGTAGAATTTGTATATAGACAAGCTGAAGTCCTTCAAGTAGAACAAGGGTTTCAAATCTGGAAAAGTGTGCATTTGATTCTTTCTACCATACACATTAAATCTGTTTTCTGAGCAAATAATCAGAGAACGTGCACTATGTGAAAAATAGCACAGAATAAGGATTTGAGGGAGACTCATTACCCTGCATTTTGTTAGATGATACACTCTTGCTTGCTAAAAGTGACTTGTAGCATCTATTGAAGATCAAAGATGATTGTCTTTAGCATATAAAACTTGGACAGTGAATAAAGAAGACCAAAGAATTGATGTCTTTGAATTATGGTGTTGGTGTGGAATGTTGACTATATTATGGACAGCCCAAAGAACGCACAAATCTCAGGTGCAAGAAGTGCATTCAGAACGTTCCATAGTAGCAAGGACGGTGACACTTCATTCTGCAGACTTTGACCGTGTTATTAGTAGGAGCCCCAATTCCCAGTGCCTCCATTTTGGAACTGACTCATAGGCGCTCCTCCATTGGGCTTCCAAGGTTGCACATCTCACAGGAATAGATTGCTCATATTTCTCCTGAGGAGTTGCTGGTGGATTTGAACTGCCAGAGAGACACGGCCTTTGGGATAACAGTACCACTCGTTAAGGTTTATGCCACCAGGGCCCTAGAGAAAGACCTCATGCTTGGTAAAGTAGAGGGTCGTTGAAAGAATAAGACCCTCTATGAGCTGGAGTGACAAAGTAAAGCAACAATGGCCTCATGCCCAGAAGGAGCTGTGAGAGTGGTGCAGGGCTGTGCGTGTTTCCTTCTACATACACAGGGTTGCTATGAACTAAGGCCAGCTGGACAGCACCTAACAATAACAATCACAGCAAAAGAGAACTCTCTAGGGATCGTGTGCCATGAGCACAGTTTTCTCCCACTTTCTGTTCCATTATTGTACGCTTTCCCTTGGCCATTTTTTTTTTTTTTGGAATGCAGTGGTAATGCTAGTATGTAACTACATCCCACAAGTGGCTTTCTCAGATTTAATGTGCAGTCAATGGAGGGGTTTGTTGTTTTGTTGTTGGGGTTTTGGTTTTTGGGTTTTGTTTTGTTTTTAATTAGAGATGCTGATTGTTACATTATAGAATTGTTGTAGGGGTCACTGAGATTACTTGTACTCTGTATGCTCTTATTTACTTACCATATTCTAGTATTTGGGAAAGGAGAGATGGTGGCGCAGTGATTAAGCAGCTGGCTGCCAACTAGATGGTCTGTGGTTCAAACTCCTTGGTTACTCTATGGAAGAAAGCTGTGGCAGTCTGTTTCCATAAAGATTAGATCCTTAGAAGTAAAAGTTAGTTGATAGTAAGGGGTTTTTGGCTTGGGTATAATTTGGAAGCAAATATTTTAAATAGGACATAATCCTAGCTAATCATCTATAAAGTGCCTCTCACATGGATGGAGAATTGGTAAAGTTCTTGGAATATATTTCTCTTCGATTGGTGATTGTAAGTTTGATGCAAAGTGAAAATATTAATGTTTACTTAATGTAATGTTTGTTGTTGTTATGTGTTAAGTCAGCTACGATTCCGTGTTGTTGTTGTTGTGTGCCATCGAGTCACCTGTCACCCATAGAGACGCTGTGTACAGCAGCTCTGAAGCCTGCTCTGACCGGAGCCAGTCTCACTGATTCCAACACACTTACTCTCTGCCCTATATGAGCCAATCTCTCTGTCTCTCACACTCCTGACCACAATGTGTCAATCTGTCTCATGCCTGGTCTTCATTTCCTGTACTGACCCTCCATTCTTCCAAGAATGTCTCCACAATGGAATACTATGCTGCATTGAAAAACATGGAACTCATGGAATATTATACAAAATGGATGACCCTGGAGGACGTTATGCTGAGTGAAATATCTTGGTCAATATTGCATAGTGCCACTATTGTAAAATGGGACTGATGTCGGGGCTGGGGGGAACCTGAGAAAGATGGAATAAAAAATGCAAACTCTATTGAAATAGATGAGGGAAAGAACTATTTAAAAGGGATATATGATTAGGTATTATTGTCATGACAGGGGTCTAGAATGAAGGCTGCATAGTGGTGTGGAGAGGGGTGGGACGGGGATTGTATAACAATGAAAAAATTGTTCTTTTACTTTTCAGATAGAAGTGTGAACTGGGGGGAGGGGTGGGCAGGGAGAAAAAAATGCAACAAAGAAGGAATGATAATCCAAAGTCTTTTTAAACGTTCATTAAAATAAAATAAATAAAAAAGAATGCTGTCTCGAAGGACTGGTCTCTCCTGGCAACATGTTCAAGACATGTGAGATAGAGTTTTAAAATCCTTGTCTCCAAGGAACAACTTGACTTCACTGTCTCCAGGACAGACCTGTTTGTTCTCGTGGTAGTCCATGGTATGCTCAATACTGTAATACTGCAGCACTGAGAGAGGCAGGATAATGTAGTGTTTAAGAGCACACACTGTGAAGCTGGCGTGCATACTTTACATTCTAGTCATACCATACAGTAGCCGTGCACCATAGGAAATGTAATCTTCCTATATTTTCCCTTTTTGTGAAATATGCTGTTATGTGCCCTCTAGTTGGAACTGACTCAGAGCTGACCTTCCAGTGGGTTTTCATTGGCGGTAAATTGCACCGGAGTTGACTGTCCATCTTTCTCCTGTGGTGAAGCTGATGGATTCAAATTGTGTGCCTTTGGATTGGCAGTGCAGCTCTTTACCTCTTGGGCACCGGAGCTCCCTCTTGTGAAATATAGATGATAATAATACTGTTATGAGGATTAGATAAATTATTATATGTTTTGTTGTTGTTATGTGCTGTCGAGTTGCTTGTGACTCATAGCGACCCTATGTACAACAGCCCTAAACTCTGCTCTGTCCTGTGCCAATCGCACTGTCTCTGACACACCCACCCCGATTACCCCAGTCTCTGAATCAATAAACCTCATAGAGGGTCTTCCCCTCCTGCGCTGTCCAGACATCATGCTTGGTAGGATGGAGGGACCAGTCCCTCCTTACAATATGTCCAAAGTATGTCAGATGAAGCCCCAGAATCCTTGCCTCCAAGGAGCAGCTCAGTTTAACCCTCTCCAGGATGAATCTGTTTGTTTTCTTGGCAGTCCATGGTACCTTAAATACTTTTCTCCAACACCACAGCTCAAAGGCATTAACTCTCCTTCTA
>NW_006399788.1:16792191-16804602 GCF_000299155.1 Elephantulus edwardii | reverse complement strand
CTTCAGTTCCTTGAGCTTAAGAAATGCTGAGTGAGTTCAGCCCTTTTGATTTTCTGACTCCAACTCCTTGCACATTTCATTGTAATATTTTACTTCGTCATCCTGTGCTGCGTTTTGAAATCTTCTATTCAACTCTTCAGTATTTTGAATTCTTCCTTCTGCTTTGGCTTCTCTGTGCTCCAGTGCAACTTTCAGAGTCTCTTCTGACGTCCATTTTGGTCTTCTCTTCCTCTTCCGTCTTTGCAGTGGCCATTTGCACTCTTCCTGGATGATATCCTTAATATTCTCCCACAACTCATCTGGTCTTTGCTCATTAGTGTTCAAGGCCTCAAACCTGTTCCTGAGATGGTTCTGAAATATGCCAAGCATTTAAAACTGTGCTGCTTGTTGTGGAGAGGTGCCTATGAACCTTGTCCTCTCCTGCACCATCTGCATGGCCTCTGATATGCTCAACCCCTTGTTACAGCCACTGTGACAATCCATCTTACCAAGGGTCTTCCTCTCTCTGCTCTTCCACCTTTCCCAGAATGATGTCTTTTTCCAAGGACTGGCCCTTCCTGACAACTTGTCCAAAGTATGTGAGGCAAAGTTCCACCATCCTTGCCTCTAAGAAGCCCTCTGATTGAACTTCTCCCAGGACAAACGTGTTTGTTTTTCTGACAGTGCATAAAATATTCAGTACTATTTGCCAACACCACAATTCTGTAAATGTGTGTAGCATATGCATTGGATATTTAAAAATTAGAATGTATGAAATGAAATACAATTTTAATACATTTCAACTTAAAAATCTTTAGATATAAGCATATATTTTAGATATAAGCAACATACACACTTAACAAAATGTATAATAAAGGTATTTGATTATTCTTAAATAATAAAAATGGAAACAATCACGAAAAATTAAACATTGAGTAATATAGTTTGTACTGTTTAAAAAGCAAAATGTTAAAAAGACAAATGATTTAGTAGTACCATTGTCCAATAAAGAGTGTAATTGGTGAAAACTTGCTCAGGTATTGAAAAAGCTTTTTCTGACAAAAGGATAAAGATAATATTATCGTTATAAGCCATCTCAAAATATTTCTCTGAATCTATCTTCCAATAATGTAATTCTCTATTTTGCTTTATAACTTTGAAGAAAAAAATTTTTTAGAATAACTGTGTTGGGGAGGATCCAGGGACCATGCACATTTTATTGGTTTTGAATTATAGCTTCTGTTGGATTTTTTAAAATCTTTCTTGCTCTGGATTGTATAGTGGAAGATGCTAACACAGAGTTACCTCTGTCAGTTTCAATAATCTTATCCATAACCTGCTTCCTCTAAAGGCTTTGAAAACTAAAAAATATTCTTGCCTGGGATTCTTTATCACTTATTTTCTTTATGTTCTTGACTGTTTTAGAGACAAAACAATTTCTATACAGTACACCTTTACTTCATTTGAAAATTTGATGTGGTTTCCAACAAAATACATCTCAGTATGTCTTCGAGATTTTAAAAAAAATACAGCAAAGGCAGTGTTATGCCCAGATGTAGGGGAATACTAAGACTGAAGCACTGAAAAATAACACAGTATACGGAAATACAGATACACCAAAACATCAGAACACTGCAAAGTGATGTTATAATCAATCAGCTCTGGTGGGTGTCACAGATCCGCTCTATGTAACTGTTGGCATAGGTCACAGTGACGTACGCTCACGTGATTCAGTGCGAGTTCCTTTCTTCGTTGTCCTCCCTAGAGCCACCTCTTCCGAGATCACAGTAACCTGCTGAAAATCAATTCTTCTCACGACCTCAGATCTCATTAGGGTTCTTGCAGGACTTCCCATTCTTTCATTTGCAGTTATAGCCCCTTAATGATGTTGTTGTAGTTCTGTGTTGTTGAGTAGAAACCATCTCGTTGCTGACTCATAGTGGGTTTTCAGAGGCAGTAAATCGCCTGGGAGAAGATTGCCCAGCATCCTCCTTTGGAGGGGCTAGTGGATTCGAACTTCGTGCCTTTGAGTTGGCAGTGTGACTCTTTACCACTAGCCCGACGTGCATATCCTTATTCCTTGACAGAGATATCTATTTCCTAAAGTCAATTCAGAATCTACATTTTTAACAAATATATAAGAATTACCATGGACTGCTAGGAAAAAGATTTGTCCTGCAGAGGGTGAAGTCGGGCTGCTCCTTGGAGGCAAGGATTCTGAGGCTTCGTCTGACATACTTTGATCATGTGGTAAGGAGGGACCGGTCCTTGGAGAGGGACATCATGCTTGGAAGGGTGGAGGGAAGGCGCAGGAGGGGAAGGCCCTCTATGAGGTGGATTGATTCAGTGACTAGGGTAATCGGGGTAGGTGTGTCGGAGATGGATATTTGCACAGGACAGAGCAGAGCTTAGGGCTGTTGGACATAGGGTCGCCATGAGTCGCAGGTGACTCGACGACACATAACAGCAACATAAGAATTACCTAAGTATGCAGATTCAGAATATTTGGAGTTATGTACCTAGTGGCATCCACTTCCTAAACAATATGCCTCCGAAAAGAGGCAGTAAACTGTTTAGACAAAGGAGAAGGATGGGCAGTCTTCTCTAGTGGAATTAACTGCTTCTCAAAACCCTCCAGAGGGTCAGCTATGGGTCAGTTCCCACTGTACGCTGAACGAGCTGCAATCTCGACCAAACAGCTTAGGACGGGATTGCCTAGCTTTCTCCCGCGGAGCAGCTGGTGGATTCAAACCGCTTTTCTTTGCATTGGCAGCACAACTCCTTACCACTAAGCCACCAGAGCTTCTCATTTCTGGAGTGTAAATGCATCTTCTCCAAAGAACCCATTGGAAGCTCGGCCTTATCCGCCACAAAAGCCTGCAATCTAAAAATGTGACACTAGAGGGAGCCCTAATGCTCCGTGTTGTTAGGTGGCGCGCTGCGAGCTCTGATGCTCAGGGACCCTGCGTACGTGCAACAGAAGAAAACACTGCGTTAGTCCCGCCATCCTCACAATCGCCGCAGGGCTAACCCCATTGTGGTAGTCACCGCGTCAGCTCATCTCGTTAAGGGTCTTCCTCTTTTTTGCTGACCTCTACTTTTCCAATCTTGACGTCCCCCGGGGAATAGTTTGTTCACCAAGCACCCTTCTAAGGAGCATTCTGGTCTCAGCGGGGTGAACTGCTAATGGGAAAGGTCAGTCACTGGGAATCCACCCGCTTCTGTGAGGGAGAAAGGCCAGCAGTCTCCTCCTGTGAAGATATATGGCCTCGGGAACCCGATGGAGGGTCGCCATGACTGCACTGGGTTGTATAAGGCTCTGTGTGTCGAAGGAAATCAGTGTCAGGAAATTTGTCATTTGCAGCTGTGGATTCACAGGAAGAGGCACCAGCAAGTGAAAAGTCACCTAAAAAATGAGAGGAAAAATACTCAACCCAGTCCCTTTTCAAATTACAAACGTAGTAAAGAAACAAATCCTTTATTCAAAGAACTTAAATGATGTTGTGGTTAGTACTTCGTTGCTAAGTAAAAGGCTAGTGATTCAAACCAAGTGCTATAGAAATGAGAAAGAAAGAGAACAGAGAGGCAAACGAGAGGGAGATGGACAGGAAGAACAAGGTAGCAAACAGCCAAAAAAGAAGGGCCACCCTCAGATGCTTCCCCACATCTCCTGGTTGCAGCCCCTCCCTCCACCAGACCAGGTCTCAGCTGTGAAGAGGGTGTTTCTCAGGGCTTCTGAATGGCCTCATCCTACCATTTCTCTCCTCGTCAAAGCTCATTTCCTACATTAAGAGGAGGGAACTTGACAGCCTTAAAAGTTACCGATATGATCCATTACAGAAAATCATCACAGCACAAAAAGACACTGTCAGAGTTTATGTTTAATGACGTTATCTTGGCAAGTCATTTACTCTCAAGGTTTCTACTTCCTCACTTTGATATGAGGAACTCTGCATATAATAAGAACAGAGGGATTGTTTAAAATCAATGCAATGACAACTCAAAAACTGACCAGGGGCCAAAAGGAGTCCTAGGTGTCCTAGCCTGTTGTTGTTAGATGGTGTTGAGTACCACCCATAACAATCATATGAACAATAGATCAGAACCCAGTCCTATCCTGTGCCATCCTCACAATCTCTGACACACTCAAGCCCACCACAGCAGTCACTGTGTCAGTCTCTCTGGTTGAGAGTCTTCCTCCTTTCACAAGCATAGTGCCCCTCTGCAAAGAATAACCTTTCCTAGCAATATGCCTGATGTATGTGAGAAGAAGCTTTATCGTCTTTGCCTCCAAGGAGCACTCTGGCTGCATTTTCTCCAAAATATCTGTTTGCTCTTTTGGCTGTCCATGGGATATTCAGTACTCTTCTCCAACATCACAGTTCAAAGGCATCCTTTTTTATTGTCCAGCTCTCAGATGCATCACAAGTGATTGAAAAGATCATGATATGAATCAGGCCCACCTTAGTTCTCAAAGTGACATTGCCCTACAATACTTTGGCTAGGTCCCTGACTGCAGACGTTCCCAGTGCAATATACTTCCTGATATCCTCACTGCTGGTACCAAGGGATTGTGAATCCAAGTAAGGTAAAATTGTTGACCATTTCAATCTTTTCCCCATCGATAGATGTTGTCTTTCAGTCCAGTGGTGAGAATGTTTGTTTTCTTGACGTTGAGATACAATCCATTTTGAAGGCTGTATTCTTCGATCTTCTGCGGCAAGCGCTTCAATTTCTCCTCACTTTCAGCAAGCAAGGTTGTGTCATTTGTATAACGCAGGTTATTGAGGAATCTTCTTCTAATCCTGATGTCACATTCTTCATAGAGTCAAGCTTCTCGAATAATTTGCTTAGCATACAGATTGAATAGATAAGGAGAGAGGAATCATGACACACTCCTTTCTTAATAAGCTTTGTAGTGTTCCCTTGCTCTGTTCACATAATAGCCTCTTAGTCTAGGTATAAGTCCCACATGAGCACAACTAAGTGTTCTGGGATTCTCATTCTAAACCTTAGCCATAATTGATATGAGGAGTCAAATGCCTTTGCACAGTCAATAAAGCATAAACAGACATTCTTCTGGAATTCTTCATTCAGCCAGGATCCATCTGACATCACAATGATATCCCTGGTGCTACTACCACTTCTAAATACCGCTTGAACTTCTGGCACTTCTCTGTCTATGTACTGTTCTGTTTTTGCATGGTGTTCAGCATTATTTTGCTTACAAGTGGTATTAATATTATTGGAAAATAACCACATTCTGTTAGATCACTTTTCTTGAGAATGGGAGCAAATATGAATCTCCTCCAGTTAGTCAGCCAGGCAGTTGTCTTCCAAATTTCCTGGAGTAGATTGGTCAGCACATCTAGGGCTGCATCTATTAGTTGAAACATGTCAGTCAGTATCCCATCCATTCGTGGGACCTTACTTTTTGACCATGCCTTCAATGCAGTTTCACCTTTTCCCTTCACGACTATTTGCTCTGTTTATACAGTACTTCCTGAAAATTTTCAGCGTCAGCCAGTTCTTTTTGGCGCAGTTATTCGGTGTATTCCTCCCCCCCCCACCTCATGCTTCCTGTCTCATTCCAGATTTTGCCCATGTTGTTATTGTTGTTGCATACCGTCGAGTTGGACTCGACCAAAGCTGACCCTATTGGTCGCCTATTTCAGAGGCAGTTAATTGTATGGGAGGAAAGTGTCCATCCTTGAAGTCAAGGCTTGAATTTGTTTTTCAGTTCTTTCAGCCTGAGAAGTGCCAAGCAAATTCTTCCCTTTTTATTTTTCAATTCCAGCTCTTTACACATCCCATTATTCAACTTTGCTTTGTCTTCTCGTGCTGCCCTTTAAAATATTCTGTTCAGCTCTTTTCCTTCAGCAACTTTCCCCTTTGTTTTGGCTTCTCAATGCTCTCGTGTGATTTTCAGAGTCTCTTCTGACATCCATTTAGATTTTTTTCTTTCTCCTCTGTCTTTGTAATGGCCTTTTGTTTTTTTCATGGATGATATCCTTGATGTCATCCCATAACTCATCAGATCTTCCATCACTGATGTTCAATGCGTCAAATCTATTCTTAGGATGATATTTCAGTTCAGGTGGGATAGACTTAAGATCACGTTTTGGTTTCCATGAACTTGTTTTCATTTTCTTTGGCCTCAATTCAAACTTGAACGTGAGTAATTATTGATGGTCTGTTCCACAATCTGCACCTGGCCTGGTTTTGAATACTGATATTTTCTCCAATAATTTCTTCCACAGATGTAGTTAATCTGATTCCTATGCCATACATCGGGTGACGTCTATGTATAAAACCGCCGTTTGTGTATGGATTTTTGTTGTTGTTTTTAAATGAAAGTATTTTCCATGAATCATTAAAGATATAAAATTTTATCATTTTATTTCTGGCCTTATTTCTGTCACCATATTCATACTTTCTGACTACCCTTTCTTCTCCGTTGTTTCCAACTTTGCATTCCAGGTGTGACAGAAAGCCCAAGTAAAATCTTGCAGAAATACAAGATTTTCTAGTACAAGAACAGTGGGGCAAGAATGAAGGAGGCCTTCTTTTAGTACCGCTATGTGGCTGTCCCTATAGAAATCATTCAACTGCAGTATCAAAATCTGATCTTTGCCCTAAATCTCTTCTCCCTTTTTGGGTGTCATCCATCAGCTGTGGAAAAAGACAAAGAAGGCATCTGGAGATATATTCCATAAATTCCAACCAACTTACTTATATCCTCCAACTACTTTTAACTTCAAATATACAGTCTTGGTGGTAGTGTTTTTTTACCAAGAGCTACAAGAAAAAGGTGCAGTAGTGTGGTGTGGAAATTGACACAGGAATAATATAAGTGAAGTTTCTGGATTAAGCTAGCACTTTTACAGGAATAGGGATTCTGGGCATAATATTCTTAACCTTCTGTTGTTTTCTTAGGGTTATATTTCTTAAGCATCTTAGGGGTGGGGGTGGTAGGAGGCTATTGCTCCAAAGAACAGAGCCTTTGTTTTGGATGAATTGGAGCAAACAATGTCCCCATTCAAGGGATCAAGGTGGGCTGGGCAGGGGTAATGGGTTAAGGAAGAAAGGAAGAGATCAAGTGTGAAAATTCAGTGCCAAACGGCCCCATAATCTTTCTTCCAGCTAATCTGACTTTCTTCAGTAAGATGTGTGAACTAAGCTGTTGCTTTGATGATCTTTCCCCTTTTCTTCCCCACTGAGGTGAATGTGGAAGCCTTATGGTATCATTTACAATCCTACAGGAGAAGGCCTGGGGCCAAAAGTAAGTAGTGAGCTCCTCCCCTCAAGTCAGTCAACAAGCGATGCTCATTAGGAAAGCTGCCCGTCACCTCCCTAACGTTGTACCCGCCCACAGGGCTTGCTGGCAGGTATCCACACACTCCTGCTTGCCCACCCCATGACACAGGTGAGCTGCTGCAAAACAAAGGGATTCTGGGGCAAAGGAGAAAGAAAAAAAAAATCTAGGGAAGCCTAAAAGTCATCTCATACCCACCTGCTTATTTGTGAGCTACAGGATTTACTCATTGCCTATGGATTCGAGACTCCATGACGTGTCTTTCAAAATGTGGTCCTTGGACAAGTTGCATCAGAATCACTTGTGGTTTAAAATTTAGATTTCTCAGACCTACTGGATCAGGATCTCTGGGCCTTATCTAATCGAGTTCCACCTCAGGTAGTAGTAATTCGTATAAAATACAATTTGAGAACTTCTGCTCTAATAGAACCAGGCTGGACACTTCTGAGGGGCAAGGATGGCAAACCTTGGATTCACACACGGTGGGCGTGTAGTCAGAGGTGCCAGTTCTTGAAAAAAAAATCATTCTGGGAAAAGTAGAAGGTCAGTGAAAGAGAGGACAACTCTCAGCAAAATAGGTTGATTGCAACCACGCCTAGATCATGACAGAGGTCCTGATGTGGACACAGGATGGGGCAAGGTTCTGACCTGAGCTGCGGTCTCAAGGCTGATAAAATCACCATGAATGTAGTCAACGCGATGGCATCTAACAATGACAGCTCTAACAGAGCTTTTCTCTGTGACTCAAAGAATCTAAGCTTTCAATTTTGACTTTGCGTCAAGTTATATATGCAGTCATTTCATCATCTATTGGATTAGATCCAACTCAAACCCTCAGAGGCCTACAACACACAAAGAATTCCCAAGGCTGTAATCTTCACAGAAATAGAATCCTACGTATTTCTACTTTGGAGTGATAGTTGGGTTCAAATTGCCAACCTCTCAGTTAATGGCCAAGAACTTAACCATTGTATCACCAGGCCTCTTTGGGTTACATCAAAGGCCAGCATATTAGGGCCATTGGGTAAATCCAGTCCATCAACTATTTTGACAAACAAAGCTGTATTGGAACATAGCCTCATCCATTTGTGCATTATTTAGGGTGTCTTTCTTGCTACACTGTAGAGTTTAGTAGTTGTAACAGAGACCCTGTGGCATACAAAACCTAAAATAGCTATTATTCAGCTCATTATAGAAAGAGTTTTTACATAGGATGGACCACCAAGAAAACAAGTCTATCTGCGAAAGAGTGAAACCAAGTTTCTATTTGGAGGCTAGGATTTTGAAGCTCCATCTCACATACTTTTGGGCGCATGACCAAGAGGGACCAGTCCCTGGAGAAGGACATCCTGCTTGGAAGGGTGGAGAAACAGAGCAGGAGAGGAAGACCCTGGATGAGATGGATTCATACAGTAACTAGGGTAAGAGAGTAGGTGTGTCAGATTGAGACTGGCTCAGGACACGGGCGACTTCAGAGCTGTTGTACATAGGGTGACAGGCAACTCTGTGGCACATAACAACAATAACATCCCTGAATTAGCTGTGCTTCAATCTCAGAGGTGCTTGGTTTGAATCCACCAGCTGCCCCACAGGAGAAGGATGGGCGATCTCCTCCCATGCAGTTTACAGCCTTTGCAGACCCACTGGAGGGTCAGGTATGGGTGGGTTCTGACTTGCACACAACAGCACTCCTGAATGAGAATTTTCCAACCATGAGATTATGTAAAAGGGAGGGAATTACCCTCTCTTCTAAACATATTTATATTGTTCTCATATCTCAATTGCTGTTATTGGAGGGGGAAAAGTGGCATCATTGCTCCTGGTTCCCCATTCACCCAGAAACACCTAGCTCCACCTCCTGATAAGACTCCTACCCCACAACTTCTTGGGTAAACTACCACTCCCACCCCACACCCACTCCTTGACAGCTCCTGTAGAAAGAGACCACCTTTGCCTCCTTGCGCACCAGTCTGATTCCCTCTGGCACCGTCACTTGTCCTCCCTCTCAGACCGCTTAGTAAAGGTCTGTTCATTCCTTGGGACAGCAACCTCTTCATCTCAGCTCTCTAGCTATCTAACGATTACTGACTGTTGAGATGGAACGGACTCAGCTGGCCCTCCCGTGGGTTTTCAGAGGCTGTAAAAGGGGAGATTAGTCCTCTTTCTCCCACTGAGCAACTGGCAGATTAAAATCACATGTCTTTCTTTGAGTTGGCAGTACAACGCTTTACCGTACAGCCACCAGAACTCCCTTTCTATAGCAATGTTGTTGCTTTGTGGATTCGAACCGCAGGTCTCGGGATTGCAGTGCAACTTCTTGACCCCTCGTTTACAGCCAGTTCCTGCTGTTTTAGCTATAACTAAGGAAAGTTGTACTTTTCTAATGCCATCGAGTTAATTCTGACTTGGAGAGACTGAGCTTCTGAGGCTATAAATCTTTATGTGGAGGAAACTGTTCCTAGTTCTCCCAAAGATCAGCAGGTGGATTCAAACTACTAACCCTTCCATTAGTAATACAACATGTAACACACTAGAACACCAGCACTCTTTAAAATACAGTAAGGAAACAAAAATTCTTGGCATCCTTCGAATCACCTGTATCCACACAGCTGACAAAAGTCAATAAAATTCCTCAACTATTCCGACTGACTGGTGTTCGGTAACCTGGAGCCTGCCTGCTGTGAGGCAAGCACACTGCATTCCCTCCATTCGTCCCTCCTCCTGCGCAGCCTTGATAGTGCAATGGCCAACACATTTCACTGGTGACTAAAGGTTCAGTGATTCGAACCCACCCACCAGACGCTAAGAAAAACAGAAGCCTGTTTCGCTGAAGACTTTTTCTTCTTGGAAGCCTTATGAGCAATTCTACCCTTTCCTACGGGTTCATTGTGAGCTGGCAGTGACTCAGTGGGTTTGGCCATTTGGTTTTCGTCCTCCCAGTCTCTCTGACGCCATACTTTCCAGCTCCCTGAGTTTCTCACTGTCTCTTCCAACTCCCACTCCTGATTAATGACCTTACTTCCTACTTCATTCTGGAAACTGATACAAACGGAGAAGAGTTTCTTCAAGTTCCCACAGCCACCCATGGGTTCATGCTGGGTTCACACTTGGTACCTGTTGTATTACTGTTTGTGCTCTGCAAAAAAAATCCCTGTGTAAGTCAGCAGATCTCGCCCACATTGCTTCTTTGATGTTTACAGCATCGTTTTCATTAACATACAAACTTGCCACTAATTCTTCCATCTTAAAAAGGAAAGCAACCCAAAACCCAACTTCTCTCGAGTCCATTTCTCTCTCCTTTTCTTTATAGCAAAACTCCTTGGAAGTCTTTGTTTGGACATGTATATGCTTTCATTTCTTATGTGTGTGGAGGTTTCATTTCTCTTGCATAGAGACCTAAGATTGGAAAAGCTGGGTCTAGAGGTAAGTTTACATGCAGCTTTTTAAGAAAAAGCCAAAGCATTTTCCAAAGTGTGTGTACCATTTTCTGTTCTCATCAGCAATGTCTAAAGGTTCCAGTCTCTCCATACCATTGCCAGCACTTGGGATTATAAAATTTTTTAAGTAGAGTCACCTCTCCAGAGTGCTGAAAAGCAACAATGTCAGTCTAGAGACAAAGGCGTGCCTAATCCAGGCCATGGTCTTCTCAATTATTTGTTATGATTCAGAGAGTTGGACAATGACTAAGGATGACAGAAGAAGAATCAATGTCTTTGAATTGTGATGCTGGAGAAGAGTCTTAAACATACCATGGACTGCCAAGAAAACAAATAGGTCTGTCTTGGAGATGGTGAAGCCAAGTCTCCCCTTGGAGACTAGGATTTTGAAGCTTTGTTTCACATACTTTGGGCATGTGGTCAGGAGAGATCGGTCCCTGGGGAAGGACATTATGCTCGGAAGGGTGGATGGACAGTGCAGAAGAGGGAGACCCCAGATGAGATGGATTGAGACAGTAACTGGGGCAATGGGGGTTGATGTGTCAGAATTAGTGAGACTGGCTTAGGACAGGAAAGGATTCAGAGCTGCTGTACATAGAGTCACTATACGTCACAGGCAAATTAACAGCACATAACAACAAAAACATACCATATTGGTTGTTTTTATTTAAGCCTCTTGTTTAGAATAAACAAGACCTCAGGGAGGGCCTTTGTATTTAAAAGTCAGTTGTTATTATATTTTGGAGGAACCTTCTTAGTGGTACAGCACTCTTCTGTCAATATGCTGTACTGAAGTAACCTGGGGTTGATGTGATGCTGAACCTTGTGCCATTGGGGTGTCAAATGCCATAATGGTTACCCATGGTGGACAGTGTTTGGTGGAGCTCTCCATTTACGACAGGTTTGGAAGCAGGAGTGGTATCCACTTCCTAAACCACATGCCTCTGGAAACTGTATGAACTTTGAGAAATGACAATAGTTATAGAAAGGCTTCCGGTCATTTGTTCATAGGGTCGGTGCGAGTCATGCTCAACTTGATGGCAATTAGCACCACCACCATTCTGGTAGGAATGTAGTTGTACCTCACCTTGGGCTTAAGTTAGATTTCTCTAATAATTAGAGCATCTAATATTGAGTATCCTTTCATGTGTATGAATCAAAATCAACTTGATGACAATTGTTGATTTGATTACTAGTCATTCAATAGATCTTTTTTAGTGAAATGTTTATTCAGATATTTTGACCTTCTAAAAATTGGGTTGCATGAGATTTTTTTAGGGGGGTTGTATGAGAGTTTAAAATATTCCTGACCCAAGATTTTAGCAGATATATGACTTTCAAAATATTTTCTCATGTTGTTGTTATGTGCTGGTAAGTCACCTACGACTTATAGTAACCCTGTGTACAATAGCTCTGAATTGTGCTCTATCCTGAGCCCAACCTTATTGTCTCTGACACATCTACCCCCATTACCCAGTCAGAGTCAATCAATCTCAATGAGGGTCTTCCTCTCTTGCACTGCCCCTCCACCCTCCCAATATGACGTCCCTCTTTAAGGACTGGTTCCTGTTTGCAACATGCCCAAAGTATGTCAGATGGAGCTTCAGAATCCTTGCCTCCAAGGAGCAGCCTGGTTTCACCCTGTCAAGGCTGAACCTGTTTGTTCTCCTAACAGTCCAT
>NW_006399788.1:16698315-16790650 GCF_000299155.1 Elephantulus edwardii | reverse complement strand
AAATTATAATTTTAATGATAGTTTACAGAAAAATTGGATTTTCATAAATTCACTGTTGCATTTTTCTTCCTCCCCGACCCTTTCCCCACTCCCAGTCCACTTCAAGTTTTTGGTTGTTGTTTATTAGTAGTGTCTTTTTAAATATTTTCCCCATTTTGTTAAAGCCAATCTATCAATTTTTCTTTTTTGGATCACATCTGAAAATTCTGCCTAACTCATGGTCATAACGATTTCTGTCTCTATCATCTTTGAGAAATTCTACAGTTTTACGTTGAGGTCTACAATCCATTTCTAGTTAATTTCATGTATGATACACAAGGTTCGGGATCTCTGGTGGCATAGTCCATAGGTCTTGCACTGTTCACGCAAAGGAGGCATCTCCTTGATGGTTCAACTGTGACAACAGTTCTGCAGAAGAAAGATGGGTAATCTCCTTCCGTGCCGTCTACAGTCTCAGAAAACCTGCTGGAGTGTCCACTCTCAGTCAGCTCTGAGTATATATAAGGTTATGATCTAAGTTCAGTCTTTTTATTTAGTTAGATGATAGAGATAGAGATAGATAGAAATAGATACAGATCATTACTTGTCCTAGGGAATTTGTTAAAAATACTACTGTTCTCTCCTCACATTGTCTTGTTAAAAATCAGTTGGCCATACAAAACAGAGGAACTAATTTCTGGACCTTCCAGTTGTATTCCATTAATCTTCTGACCTCTCCCTGCATCAATACCAGCTTTCTATAGTATGTTTTTAAGTTGGAAAGCATTAATTTCTCTTACTTTAACTCTTCTTTTCAAAATGGCTTTGGTTTTTCTAGGTCCATTATATTTCCATATCCTTTTTTTGTGAGAAAAATTTCTATTTAGAAATAGCCAGCTGAACTCCATTTAGCTGATCTCAATTTTATTGGTAAAATCCAAAGTATAGCCAGGAGCAAGTCGAACATGAGCGAAGCTTGGACACCTCACAAGAGTGTGTCCTAGAGCTTCTTCACAGCTTGTTTATCTGGTGCTTGTTGGCCTTGACATCCACAATGAACACAGTGTGTTGTTATCTTCTATCTTCTTCATAGCCGACTCAGTGCTCAGGGGAAACTCCATGTGCCATAGTGGTCAAGCTTGTTTCTCCTGGGGGTGCTCTTCCAGGGGTATGTGGGCTGCCTTTGGAGTCTCAGCGTGTTGGGCCACGGGAAGGTGGGTGACGTGCGGATTGTTTTTATTTTTTTTTTGTGGTTGTGGCTGCCCTTGAGGTCTGCCTTCTTGGCCTCTAATGCCTTTGCTTTGGTTTCAGTTTCTTCGCTTTCAGTGTCATCTTTGGAGAAAGTCATTTCCATATACATCTAAGATAAGCTTGCAATTTAAAAAAATTTTTTTTAATTTTTTGTGTGTACCGTCAAATTGGATCTGACTGGTACAGGAGGAGATTGTCCCTTCTTCTCCAGCAGAGCATCTGGTGGATTAGAACCACTCACCTCTGGGATTGCAGTGCAGCTTCTTGCCCCTAGGCTACCAGAGTTCACCAACCTTGTAATTTTTTTAAAAAAGGAAGTCTGCTGAAATTCTTATAGAAACTGCATTATATTAACTTTGGGAGGAATTTCTATGGTGACAACATTGAGTTTTTCAAAAGTGTGAACGTGGAACATATGCTCATGTATATCAGGCTTTCTCTCAATATTCTGTAGTTTTCTGTACACACATCTATAATTGCTAAATTTGTCTGCACCTTATTATTCTTGAGGCTGTTATGAGTCGATTTTCTAAATTTCATCTTCAAATTGATCCTTGCTGATACACAGAAGGCCAATTGATTTCGTGTTTTAATTGTGTGTTCTGTAACACTGCTAAACTCATTCTTTATGCTAGTACAGGGGGTTTTGTGGATTTTTAAAGATTTTCTGTAGCCAGGCTGCTCTTTGGATGCAAGAATTCTGAAGCTTTGTCTGACATACTTTGGGTATGTTGCAAGGAGGGACTGGTCCTTGGAGAGGGACACCATGCTTGGAAGGGTGGAGGGATGGAGAGAGGTAGACCATCGATGAGATGGATTGATACAGTGATTGTGGTGAGGAGGGTAGGTGTGTCAGAGACAGTAAAGTTGGCACAGGATAGAGCAGGATTCAGTACTGTTCTACATAGGGTCTCTCTGAGTTGCAGGTGACTCAAGGGCACATAACAACAACAACAACATATGCAATATTATATCATATGCAGACAGGATGTGGTTTTACTAGTGGACCCTATTATTTAAAGAAGACTATCAATATCTCACAAATTCATAAATAAACAGAGGAAATTTCCCTCGTTCCCAGTTACATTCATGATCTGCCTTACCGCACTCGCTAGGATTCCCAATCAAAGGAAGTGGCTAGTCAGGACGGCCCCCGTCATAGAAAGAAAGTTTTCCGTTTTTTATAGTTCACTAAAATTTTTGTTGTGGGATTTTCATAATTGTTTCTTATCAAATTGAGGAAATACTCTTTTATTTTTAATATGCTACATTTTATCAAGAATGTGTGTAGGACTCAGTCAATTACTTCTTCTGTATTGAGATGTTCCTTCATTCATTAGTGAAGTTTTATATTCCCTAATTGTGGTATTATTATTATTGTATTCCTAGGGTAAATTCCACTTGGTTATGGTGTATAATTCTTTTTTCCCCTCTTCTTTTTCTAAAAACCTGTGATTTTAACAAAAGTTTACAGAAAGTTAGATTTTCATTCATTCATTGTTGCACATTTTCTTACCTAATCCCCAGTTCACTTAAAAAAAAAATTCATTCATTGTTGCATAATTTCCTCCCTCCCTCACCCAGTCCACTTTGCTGTGCACCTCTTATTCTGGACTGTTGTATACAAATAAAGTCTAATCATATACTCCTTTTAAATAATTCTTTCTTTCATCTGTTCCAATGAATGTTCATTATCCATTTCTCTTAATTTCTTCCCAACCCTTATGTCAGTCCTCTTGTAACAGTGGTGTTTATACAGTATTTATTCTTTTGTGCCTGAGCTATTTCACACAGCATAATATGCTCCAGGGTCACCCATGTTGTCTGATATTTTATTAGTTCCTTGTGTTTCAGTGTTGCATAGTATTCCATTGTGTGAATATACCATAGTTTTTCTATCCATTCATTTGTTGATGGGCGGTTGGGTTGCTTCCATCTCTTTGCTATTGTGAGTAATGCAGCATTACACGTGGGTGTGCATATATCTGTTTGAATGGCAGTTCTGGTTTCTTTAGGGTATATTCCTAGTAGTGGAATTGCTGGGTCAAATGATATATTTATTTCCAACTTTTTGAGAAAGCCCCATACCACCTTCCATAGTGGTTGCACCGTTTTACACTTCCACCAGAAGTAAAGAAGTGTTCCGTTTCTCAACAACCTCGTCAGCCTTTGTTGTTTGCTGCTATGTTGAATTTTGTTAATGTTGGTGGGGTGAGATGATATCTCATAGTTATTTGCATCAGAGAGCTAGGGATTTTGAACATTTTTTCACCTTTGTTTGCCATCTGAATGTCTTCTTTGGTGAAGTGTCTATTCACATCCTGTGCCCATTTTGCAACTGGGTTGTTTACCTTTTCCTTGTTGAGGTGCTGGAGTAGTCTATAAATTTTAGATATGAGTCCCTTATCAGATAGGTCAATTATAGATATTTTTTCCCCAGTTGTGTGGGTTTCCTTTTTACCTCCTGATTGTAGGTTATGGTGTAGAATTCCTTTCACGTGCTATTAGATTCTGTTTGTCAGCATTTTACTAAGTATTTTAAAAACATGTTCATGTGTGATATAGCTGTGTAGCTTCATTTTTCTGTATGTCTTGGCATTGTTATCAAGAGGATCTTGACCTCTTAACAGTAATCACTGTCAAAACCAGGGATGTAATCATTGTCCCTCTATTCTGTCTAGAAGAATTTGTGAGAAAATCAGATTTTTCTTCTTGATATACTTGTTAGAATTCACCAGTGAAACCATCGGGACTCAGGCTTTCTTTGTGAGAAAATTTTAAATCTGTCTTTGTTATAAATCTTAGTTTTTCTATTTCTTTATAAATGCCATTCCAGGAATTTGTATGTGAGATTTTACCCATTTCATCTGATTTGTCTAATTTGTTGTCATAAAACTATTTATAGCATTCTAATTATTTTTATTTCTCTAAGGTTAGTAGCTATCGACACTCCTTCGCTATTGGCTTTAGTAATTGGAATAATCTTTTGTTTTCTTGGTCTATCTAGCTAAAGATTTGTCAATTGTGCTTATCTTTTAATTCACTGATTGTATCCATTTTAAAAAATCCATTTTATTATTTCCACTACAATCTTTGTTGGTTTTCTACTTCTTCTTTCCTTGGGTCTAGTTTTATATTCCTTTTTTCCAATTTCTTAAGCTTAGAATATTGTTATAAGACTTCTGTTATTTTTCTTTTTTTTTTTAATTTTTGTGTGCGCGTACTGTCAAATCAGATCTGACTGGTACAGGAGGAGATTGTCCCTCCTTCCCTGGTAGAGCATCTGGTGGATTCGAACTGTGTGCCTCTGGGATTGTAGTTGCAGTTCCTTGCCACTAGGCCACCAGAGCTCCCCCGACTTCTGTTATTTTTCAATGTAGGTGTTTATATCTATAAATTTCCTTCTTAGCACTGCATTTGCCATACCAAATAAGTTGGGCATGCTGTTTTTATTTTCATTTGCCTAAAAATTATTTTCTAATTCCTCTTTTGATTTTTTCTTTGACTAATTGATTACTTAGAGATATATTATTTAACTTCTACACACTTGAGAAATTTTCAAATTTCCTTCTGTTACTCACTTTTCATTAATTCCATTGTGGTTGCAGACATACTTTGAATGATTTCAATCCTTTCAAGATTTTTTGCTTTTATGGCCTAGCATATGGTATATACTAGAGAATGTTTGATATGTTAAGGTGACATGCTGCAATTAAGGATCAGTTCTCAGAGAGGGACGTCATGCTTGGGAGGGTGGAGGGACAGCACAGGAGAGGAAGACCCTCTGTTAGATGGATCGATTCAGTGACTGGGGTAAAGGGGACAGATGTGCCAGAGACAATAAGATTGGCACAGGATAGAGCAGGGTTCAGGGCTGTTGTACATGGTCACTATAAGTCACAGGCAACTCAACGGCACATAACAACAAGAACAATATATAATATATATTATAGATATTATATATCTATTATAGCTATAATAATATATTAGAATATATATTCTAATGTTGTTGACACAACTATGATTATGTGGTAGGTGTGTTGTCATTCAGTGTTGTTGATTCGAGTATAATGCTTAGTGACTTCAGGAGAAGATCTGAACCCTGTCCTATCCTGTGCCTCCTCACTCTGGGTGTCATTTTAATTCAGATACCTTTCCTGGCCAATCAATGTAATTTTTCAGTTGTAGAGTGGAAGACAGTGACTAATCTGTATCTTACCAATTTTTTTTTGTTGTTGTTATTTTCCAAGTAAATTCTGAGTACCTTTGCTTGTTGTTAAGGGATGCAAATCAGCTCTGACTCATAGTAACCTGGTGTACAACAGAAGAAAACTGCTTTTGCCTGGTGGTTTTGTTTTGGGGTTGTTTTTTTTGTTTGTTTGTTTATTTTACTAACACATTAGTATATAACCTTTGTGTGTGTACTCAGTAACCAGATGATAAAGCTATGCTTCTTAACTTCCATGATACAATCTATTTATCTCTTAATGACAAACATTGGATGAGTATGCTTGGAAGTCTTTAGATGGTAGAAATGCATGTTAGATAAGATAAATAAAGCAAAATGAAGAACTTTTTAGAAAGAGGAAAACTGAAAGGAAAGACAAACGTTGATATGGTAATATAGGAAGAAAACAGTATTTGAAAATAATAGTAAGAAAAAGGAAAAGTAAAAAAAGATAAGGCAGGTTGTGGGAACTGATTACTCTTATTACTCTTAATAACTTTGTTTCAACCCAGCTCAACAGCCTGTTTCATGGCAACAGGCCAGTTCCCTGAAATGTTTCGATTATAAATGGAGTCTTTGGACCATTTTCCATTAATCATTTGTTTATTACCTAAACTTTCCAGATGTGGAGGTGCAGGCTCAGTTTAGTTTTCTTTTGCTGCCATAATCAATTGTGCCCAAATTTGGATGCTTTTACTATCCAAATTTATCATTTTACAGTTCTGTGGGTCAGAAGTCCAATATAGGTGTCTGGGCTACATTTCCTTTTGGAGCCCCTAGAGGAGAGCTTGTCTCCTAGTTCATTCCATGAGCAGGATTAAGTTTCATGTAGTTGTAGCACCGAGATCCAGATCCATGTTTCTCCATACCTTTTCAATCTATATGCAGAACAGATCATCCAGGAGTTCGGGCTCTCTATAAGGAGAAATGCGTGGCATCAGGATTGAAGGAAGATGTGTCAACAATCTGCACTTTGCAGATGGCACAACCTTGTTTGCTGAAACTAAGGAGAACCTGAAGCACTTGCTGCAAAAGGTCAAGGACTTCAATATGGACTGAAGCTCAACATCAAGAAAACAAAGATTCTCACCACTGGGCCAATTAGCAGCATCATGATAGATGGTGAAGAGATTGAGATTGTTAACAGCTTCAGTTTGCTTGGCTCTATATTCAACACTCTTGGTACTAGCAGCCAGGAAATGAAAAGATGAATTGCACTAGGAAAGTCTGCTGTCAGGGACCTCTCCTTAGTACTGAAAAGCAACAATGTCAGTCTGGAGACTAAGGTGCACCTGATCCAGGTCATGGTCTTTGCAATTACTTGTTATGCGTCAGAAAGCAGGACAATGAATAGGGATGACAGAAGAAGAATTGATGCCTTTGAGCTGTGGTGCTGGAGAAGAGTATTGAATATACCATGGACTGCTAGGAGAACAGACATGTACATCCTGGAGAGGGTGAAACCAGGCTGCTGCTTGGAGGCAAAGATTCTGAAGCTTCAACTGATATACTTTGGATATGCTGCAAGGAGGGACCAGTCCTTGGAGAGGGGCATTATGGTTGGAAGGGTGGAGAGACAGTGCAAGAGAGTAAGACCTTTGATGAGATGGATTGACTCAGTGACAGGGTAATAGGGGTAGCTGTGTCAGAGACAATGGAGTTATCCCAGGGTAGTTCAGGGTTCAGAGCTGCTGTACACAGGGTCGCTATGAGTTGAAGGCAACTTGATGGCACATAACCACAACAGTATACTCAGAGAGAGCTCTGGTGGCCTAGTGTGTAAAGAGTTGTTCTGTCAATCCAAAGACACACAGCTCAAATCCACCAGCTATTCCTGGAGAGAAAGATGAGCAATCTCCTGCCCTGTGATTTACAGCCTCTGAAACCATACTGGAGGGTCATTTATGAACTGGTTCTGACTCCATGGAAATAAATGTGACTCCATGGAATAAGGATAGGGAATAGTTTCCCTATCATTAAAAAAAAATTAGGTCCATATAGAAATAAACTATTGTGAAGAAAAATATTTGGTTCACTGCTTGGACATAGTAGCTAATCAAATAGTGTCTCAGGGATATAACTTCAGTTGATGACAATGGATTCAACTGATGAACATGTAGATTGATATCTTTATCAGATGGATGTTTAGACTTTTCAATGATACAAGGGAGATGGCTGCTGCCAAAAGAGGCCTCATTTTTCTGTGTAAACTTGGATAGACTCAACCCAAGTATTAAAATTGGTTGCCACTGGGTCAGTTCTCTGTCCTGGTGATCCTGTGTGTCGGAGTACAACTGTGTGCAAACAGGCTGATTTACTATTCTTCTGAGGTGCCTCTTGGAGACCTAACATTTGGTTAGCAAAGTCTGTCAACCATTTGCACCATTTTAGAATATAAAGTACACTGGATTCTTCACTGATTATAAAGCATCTGAAGATAGGTGTTCAGTTCTATGGAAAATTTTAAGAGGACTATCTATGATTGAAATGTTCTGAAGAAAACCAACTAGTGTTGGGTAAAGTGTCAGAGAAAAACATTGACTAAAGAAGAGAAAAACAGGCATATTTTGCCTACAGAAAAGATTCAGGAGAAATTTGCCAAGTTTTCTAAATGTCTTGACGGTATTTCTAAGAGAGAAGAATTACTGTACATCTGTAGAGCCGCATCAACAGCTGAAGGAACACACACAAAAAGGATTTTTTATTCAGTATTTGAGAGGCTTTTAAAAATAACTGTAGTTGTCTCAAACTGGACTGGAAGGCCTTGAAGGATCGTAAAAGTTTCTATTTGCTAAACTTGGTCAAGCAGAAGCTGACCAAGGATGGTGTGTTAAAAAGAATTTTGGCCTGGGCTAGAAGTAGAATCTCGTGAATTCTTGTCCCTTAAAACTTAATATTGTATGATCTAGATAGAAACCTCAAAGAGCAGTTTAAATACTGACCTGTTTCCCTTTATACTACAAAAGCCTGACAATTCATTTGCTTATCAAGAATTTCTTTTTGGGAATCATTTACCTCATTTACTTTAATGTATTTCTTTTCCAGTATGTATTATTGAATCCCCATTATGTACCTAGTAGGTTTTTAAAAAAATGTTATTTTTTTTAAAAAAAATTATTATTTTGTGTGTACCGTCACATCAGCTCTGACTGGTACTGGAGGAGATTGTCCCTCCTTCTCCAGCAGATCATCTGGTGGATTCAAACCGTGCACCTCTGGGATTGCTGTGCAGCTTCTTGCCACCAGAGCCCCCTATGTACCTAGTAGTTTTATTTACTAATGAAACAAAAATAATATCTCTGAGTGTGAAAGAAATGAATATAAAACGTAGGCTTATATTTTTATGTATGAAGTTCCAGATTAATGGGAACCTTGTTATTATAAATGGAAAAATCAATATCAAAAGAATATAAAATAAATAATTTTAAAGCATCACTATAATTTGTTAAATGGTTTAGAAAATGATGTCAGGAAATAAACGAGATCCAATCAGTAGTAACCACAGAGTAGAGAACAAATTATTTAATTTTATTAAAAATTTTCAGTTTATAACCAAAATATACAACCACTACATTTAAAATCAGTTTGTACACTCACAGTTAAAGTGCTAAGAAAAAACATTTACAAAACTGACATTGGTCTACTGTAAACAAAATAAATCTACAAGAGCAGAGTGCAAAGCACATCCAGCTAATGTTAAAATACAGTTCATGCTCTAACCAAGTGCACTTGCTCTACACGCATCTCAACAACAGCCACTTTTCCACTCTTTTGGAAATGAATGACAATTTTCATGAACATATGAGAAAGGAACATGAAGAACTAATGCCACAAAATACAAGTCTTTAGCATCAACATTTTCTAACTAGAAGTTTATATAATAAAGCAAGATTAAAATTTTAGAATCAATAACAATTTAACCCAGAATAGGGTTTGAAAATGAAAAGGCTAAGTGCTAGCTATTTAATATTTTGTAGGTATTGGGGGTGGGGAATCTTTTCTACTTTCATATTTATGGGGGAAAGGGAGACAATAGTAGTCATCATCAACAGTAGTAAAACTGGGAAGATATTTTTATCTCTCCAACTATGGGCTGGGCTAATCTGTAAATTTAAAATAAAAATGAGAAGACAGGATAGACTGAAACTGAAACACAGAAGTGCAGTGTGAGTGAAAGAATCTAGGATGCTCTAGACACAGCCCTTGCACTGAAAAGAAACGCAGCAGGCTCCGACTTCATATCATCTATAAATACAAACCACTAGCTGGGTCACTGAAAATATACTTTAGGCTTCGCATGGATTTAGGGAAAGAGAGTGGATCTTCACGGTAGGGCCAATCTAATGAAATCTCTTGCCTCAAAACGTACCATCAACACCAAGTAAATTCTAATTTTGTTCTAAGCTTAAAATTCTTACTGAGATTAATTTATGCTAATATTAATGTGTATGTGTGCTTTAATGCAGATTTCTCTTTAAGAGGACTGGAGATTATCAGCCACTTACATTTTAATAGAGATTAGTTAAAGCCAATTTCTTTCTTCCTAACACACTTGAGATGGGTTGTATCTTTTAAATATCCAAAGGAAAAACTGAGAAGACAAGTAGCTTGGTTTTGGGGAATGGAGCATTTAGAGAAAAAGCCAGATAAGGTATCTTTGTGGGCGGGGCTCAGGTTATCATTTGAATATCATCAAGGAAAATGTGCACCAATCCACTACTGAGAGATCCAAGTAAGTATTCTCCATTACAAGAGTGTATCCCAAACCAGGACACCTAAATTAATACTACATCAGTGACCCTAGGAGGATATCTGATCTGCACTTGGAACAACCCATTTTTCAATTTTTTGGATCATGGCTTTATAACTTTTTTGGATATGAGGAGATTTAGTGTGAACTTAGAACAATCTAATTTACAATCTTGGAGATCACAGTTTTCTTTAACTATCATTGAGAATTTCCTATAGAAGAGCTTCCCACTTTTTGTTATGCTTGTATACTTTTAACCTGAAACATAGGTATAAAGAAAATCTTTAAATGGATTTTTAAGGCAAAAACTTGTTGACCATTAGTGTAACTATATAACTAACGGCATTTATTATTTTAGAATGCCTACCAATAAGATACAACTCTACTGCAGCAAAATTTGACAACGTTAGATTTGAGGGGAAAAGGTCTTTTTGTCTTTACATGGTATTTACACAATAATCCTTTTTAATATAAAAATATCTCAGGTTATGAAAGCTTAAAAACTACACAAAGATTTAATGACAGGCTTATTTCCCAACAGGTATTTGTTTACTACTAAATTAATTTTGATGAAATCACTTTGGAAAATGTGGAACTGATCAAAACAAAGTCTAATTTTTCTTGTTGGATTTATGATTATCTCCTTCAGAAAGCCTCTGTCAGGCTGAGTGAAAAACAGCTAGAGTGAAAAGTAACATATCTGTTTGAAAAAGATTTTGTTTATGGTTTCTTTAGTATATATTTTAAATTGCTGATTCCTTTCATCTACGAAACAGCAATTTCATGTAGTTTAAAATAATATTCCATGATGGCCAGAGAGCAAGAATTTCTTTGGCCTGCTTTTCAGAGAAAAACCAACCTACAGGAGAATTCTCTCAGCAGAGAAAACATAGAAGTACACATATTCATGATAGATATATATCATGATATATTTAGTGACCTAAATGTACAGTACTATATAGTGTTAAAAAAAACACCCCAAAAGATTCAGAACAATTAAATAAATGTGAGCTTAGAATAGCTTGGAAATTGAAATACTAATAATTAAAAAATACTAATAATTATATTGCTGTTGTTATGTATCATCAAGTCTAAATGAATCCATAGTTGAACCACCAGAGGGTTTTCAGAGGCAGTAAATCACATGGAAGGAGACTGCCTATCTTTCTTTCATGGAGGAACTGGTGGATTCAAACCTTAAGCCTTTCAGTTGGTGGCACAACTTCTTTTTTTTTTTTTTTTGCTTATTTTATTTCATTATTTTGTGTGTGTGTACCATCAAATCGGATCTGACTGGTACTGGAGGAGTGCCTTCTCCAGCACAGCATCTGGTGGATTCAAACTGTGTACCTCTGGGATTGCAGTGCAGCTTCTTGCCACTAGGCGACCAGAGCTCCTTAACAACTAACTTCTTACCACTAAACCACAAAGTGCTCGCCTAACTACTTACAGACGTATATACTGATACAATTCCTCAAATTCATTATTAAATACAGAACATTTGGTGTTTCCTTAATTTTAAAATTTCAATTTAAAAGAAATAGTGTCAACAGCTCTTTCATGTAATTAATTAAGCCAAATTAATAGCTCTGACTGCCAAACGAAGATAGATAGTGGTGGTGATATTCCTTCCCCCCCTCCCCCCACCACATAGGCAATATTTTTAAAATACAATGAGGAAATGAAATTATGGAAAAGAAAAACTTCTGCACTGAAAACAAAAAAAATAAAAGTAGAAAAGTAGTTTGAAGTTGGTATTAAAGACACATCAACTCAACCACTCATTGCCGTCAAATTGGAACAGACTTCCAGCTGAGCCTCCACTGTCTGTAAGGCCTGGCATTCACACCGGAGTGTACCCGTCCTTCCACAGAGCTGCCAGTGGCGTCTCCGGCCACAGAGGCACAGCCTGGGGGACAGCAGTGCACCTCTGCCTGGACTAGGCCACCAGGCCAGGATGGAAAAATTATACAGCAGCTAATTATTAGAGCAAGATGAATGAAAAGAATATTTTAGATTTACTATGAAATCTCACAGAGAAGGTAGAAATAGCATCTGATGCTAAGAGAAGTTCCAGACTAGTTTTTTTACACTGGGAAGTCTTGCATATGATTTTAAAATATAATAAGCTCACATGTAAAGGAAACAACCACAACAAACCCCCCCCCCCATTATTTTCAAGTATGCCTTTACTTCAGCTCAATGTAAAAATGCACTGTGTTGATCTTGTCTCAGAAATAGACTTATTTAATGATAAACATTTCTGACAACAAGAGTAACTAGCTCAGCAGAAAAAAAAATGATCAGACGTGGAATAGAGAAGGAAAACACATAGATGATCAGAGGTGGGATAGAGAATGAAAACAGAAATTTCCATTTAAAAACCTGGGAGTAGGAGTAGGAAAACTGTGAAGAGAAATCATTTCAGTGAATATTAATTGAGTAAATTTAAGATTACTCAATTTTATAGACTATCTCCTTATCAAAACCCAAAAAATATTCAGTGACATTTACAGACCTCAGATTAAAATTTGATAGATATTACAAAACCTGTACAACCAGAGAATTGAAAATAAGGATTCATTTTTAGCTTAGATAATAAAAATAACATGTGGGTACAGGCATCTGTGAAAACAGAGAGCCTAGACTTCTAGTTTAATTTCTAGGAGCTAGGAGAGTTACTTGATCAGTGAACTTAGGAAAATGAACTGAATATAGTCAAAGGAATAACACCAGAAACCAGTAAATTTTCCTGTATCAACTTTCCACTAGTCTTATCTATCCATCATATTCCAAACCGAATAGTTAGATTGTAAATATATATGCTCGAAGCTTCAAGAGACTGATGCAAGTTAATGTAGGCAATCACAGCAAAGACAACTGTCTTTAAAAGTAATAGGACACTTCTAGCCCTAGATCTCGGGAACCAAAGTTAATCTATGCCAGAACTCTACTGAGAGAGGAAACAGATGGAATCTCTATGTCTTACTGAATGAGAGTGAAGGAGGCTTTAAGGAAATATCTCCTGCATGCCAAAAATACGGAAAATAATAAATCACATGATCTCTAATAATATGATAAAGGAAAAAATTCACTTGCCAAAGGCAATCTGGAAGTTAATTTGATGAAATGTAGAATACAGCTTATGAAATCAGACAAATTTTAGTCAACTTCTTTTACATTTTGTACTAAAATTGGACACTATTTTTATGAGACATATATGGACCACTGCTTTGTTTACTGATTTTACTTTAAATATATTTTGTATGAAATTTAGGCAAGTTAGCTATATTCATATCTAGGAGAACAAAGATCATTAAAATTTATATGTCCTTTTTAACTGTGTATCAATTTAAGATGCTTATGTTTATGCCTAACAAGACTTCTCCCAGAAAACAAAGGTCATTTCTATTATTTGCAATCTTCCTTCCCTTTTATTATCTGTAATATATTTGTTATTCTTTAAAATTACTTAAAATCATTAAAATTAATAACATATTTGAGTCCTACCAATTTAACTGTAAAAGTGATAAAGTTGCAGAGATTGACACAGACACAACAGTATATGAGAAAAATAGCGAGAGTAAAACTGAGTATAAAATGATGATCATAAATGACTAACATAGAGCTAAATTAGAGATGGGAGGCATTTGAGATACAACTTAGCTACTTCTTTTATTCTCTTCATTCAAAGATAAGCAAGCAGAGACTCCAAAAAGTAAAATGCCTTGTCTAAAGTTTTACAGTTCATCAATAACAAAAGTATGACTGGAAATTGGGTCTCTTGACTTGAAAGTGAATGGTATTTTAAAAATACAGAATCCTTTTTTCTATCAACTTAGAAAACAGAAATGACTATACTCTAAAAGTTTTAAAAAAGTTAATAAAGCAAAACACAACTAGAGAAATATTTGCAAGTTGGCATATACAAAAAAGCTGATCAATGTGACAAAAATATCAAGACCAGATGATAATAAAAAAGCAATTCATTCTATTTCAGAAAATATGAAACAAGAATAAGTTTGAAAATTATTAGTCTCATAAATATTAATTTTACTAGTTAATGCTAATTAGCAAAATGATAGAACACTGGCTCTTCAAACTTTTCATTATTATAACACAGGAAACAAATTTTTCTATCAGGGAAAACTGTTGACAATGGCTAATAAAATGAAAATAAATTGTGAGTGGTGATGTTATTCCAATAAAAATGTCCAAGGAAAACATAATGGATTTCTAGAGACAGGCGATAATGATAATAACAATAACCTGATGGATCAATCCTGCAGTGCATTTAAAAAGATTGAACTACTATTCTGTCTTCAAAGTAGGAAGAAAAGAACTAATACAGGAAACAACCTTGTACTAGTATGGGGTTTGAATAAAATAAAATTAAAGGCTTTATTTTCTTTTCTCTTTATGGCAATAAAAATTTCCATCTTAATTACTTTGAGGTAACAGAATATGATATCCGTATGATTTTGCTTTATTATGTTAAATACTTATAAATCAACTAAGTGAGGATGTATACAAGATGGCTGGTTCTGGATCCTTGAAACAAAATGATAACCTATAACAATCTGATTACTAAAAAAGTATAGGATTAAGATGAAGTTAGAAAGAAAAATGGAAGGTAAAGTTGGAGGAATGCATAGTTTTTCTACTCCCTTTATACAATTCTTATCACTGAAAGAAAAAAAAAGTCAGGAAATTAATTAAACTATGGAGAGATGTTTACATATTTTTAAAATATAAACCAAAAGTATTTCAGAATAACATATAACACAGCTACTAACAAGTGTAGCAGAATTAAATGTAAACAGCTTTTTCTTGATTAGTTGTAAAAAGACAATAATTTTAAAAGAATCATGTGTTCCTTTATAAATCTAGGTTCTATTAAAATGCTACCATTTTGTGTGTTTGAAGAGAAATGGAGAAATTCTTACTTTATGCAAACTTTAAAAGTTACATACATATATACAAAGAAATTCCCATAGTATTATGACTTAGTTCTGTTAAGATGAAAACCAACAAATTAATCAACTTTGAAAAACTTATTCTTAATCATAAAGAATTAGGTATAGGAAAGTCTTCAAAGGGAAAAAACTGTAGAGTTTACTTTCCTTTTTATATTTGTCTTATAAATTTAAGCCAGATTTAGTTAATATAATTATATAATTCCATCTCAAAGAAAAAGCATAAGGAAGATTCCTAAATTTCTGCTGGAAGTGACCTACTAACTCAACCATATAAAATTTGAGAGCACATAAGTATGTAATAATTTAAGGGAATAGCTATTTGTGGAAAAAAAATTCAAAATAATAATTTCTAAAGGTTAACTGTATTGTTGACGTAAATATTAAAGCAATTTATAGGTTACAGAACACTAATCATTTGCTCTTCATAACACCCAGTAAGAGAGGATGGAACTAAAAAATTAACTTATTTTCACTTTCCATGGAAGAAATTATGAAACAAAAGAAATCAGATGATTTGTCCAGTACACAGAGTAATCATGGATCTTCAAATTCCAAGTACAGTGGAGTTTTCAGCATACTCACTATATTATGTAAATTAACCAAGTATGACATATGGAAATACCTTTGGCATGTTATAAAGCAGTATAAATATCATCATAGTGTAATTTTGGTATATTAATGTTTTCCAAGCTCCATTTGATCATCTACTACTTTATAAAAAACATGTAAGAACTGTAGTTCTTTTTCTTTTTCCCAACAGCTATCATAAAGAAATCACTGAGGTAGGTAAAAATGTAGCTTTGTCTAATTTGAAGGAATTCTGCTTAGAATTTTTATAAATCTGCACTAAGAAACAGCAGAAAGAATAAAATCACTACTAACATTGTTTTTGAATATTTATTCACTCAAATGATCCAGAAAGATCTAACTTGAGACCAACCAGCCTAATTATTTGTTTCTAAAAAAACACTTATTTACCTTTAAAAATTAATACATAAAAGATTTGTTTAAGTTTGATATAGTAACAGTTGACTCTTCAAAAATCTTTGAACTTAGAACACTGATTACTATGGTAAAACTGTAACATGGGCTGCTCTTTCACTTAAATATTCACTGAAAAGTTACAATTTATTAAGCCTTATGCCAGTTGTTTCTAATTAATCAATTGTTCTTTCACACTAATTATAGCTTGGGGCTTAACTGGGGCCTTTGATCTTTCACATTAATTACTGAAGAAATTAATTATGGAATAAAACATAAAATATAGTATTTTGAAAAAAATTCTGATTATGCATTAACATTTTAGAAGTTATTTTCTCAGTTATCAACACACTAATAGAACAATAAACACCGTATGGAAATCACAACACAAATTCAATAGATGGTAAAAGAACTGTCCAAACTTGCTCAAACTGGCTTAAGCAGGCTGGAACTTGAAAATGTTGCTTTGCCAAAGTTCTTAAATGTCTCTTAAAAATTCTTAATCTGAGCATTAATTTTGTAAATAACATGGCTCAAATGAAATTGTTATTTGAAACAATGGATTAAAAATATATAGAATTAAAAAATATATAGAATTTGTGGGCAAAATAAGATACAAACTGAAAATAACTAAAAATCAGTATGACACAAAGATACCAACAATTAATTTAACAGAGAAGATACAGATAAGTACACAAAATTCAGGAAAGAACGTTAAGATTTTCAGAGAGATGTTCACTTATCTGTCTATATTTGGCCCACATCTATAAGCGAACCAACCCACATTTTGGCAGCTGATAGTAAAATGCAGATGGCGATGGATGACAACATTTTTTTAGCTCAAACTGGTAATCTCTATCTTCTTATTTTTGTTTCTGAATGTTTGTTTTTGTTCTCTCATGCTGTTCTTAGAAGAGATTCTCAGGGGGAAAAGCCCCATGATTTATTGATTTATTTATAAATTAGTTAAGTCTGGCCATGAAAGAAAACGTGTATTCATGGTCAGTTATGAGGGAACTCAGGACCTGCCTGACTTGGGCATTAGTTCCAGTTCCAAGGAGAAAAGACAATGACTAGAGAAGAAAAACATTTTGGGTCAAATATTCAAATAGAAACTAATCTCATTCATTATTGTCAAGTTAGAGCAAATTGGTAGCTGACCTTCCTGCTGTAAATTCCATGGGAGGAAAAATGAGTCGATGGATTTGAACCATGCTCCTTTGGGCTGGCAGTGTACCTCCCTACCTATTAGGTCATCAGAGTTCCAAAAACAATTACTACAATTAGCAAAATGACTGTGACTGAAAACTAATAAGATTCTTTTCAACACTTACTTGCTTGGCATTGTTTGTTTAAAGGGTGAGAGAGAAAAATACTCAAGTAATTAAACACATTCAACAACAAGCCCACAAAACCTTTTAAATCCTCAATAACATCAATATCTTATATGTCATAATGTCTTACAAGTTTCCAAAGAAAATAACATGTGATCATATTATTTTAAAAAACTGATCCTCACAACAAATTTATGAGGTAGGTGGAGTAAATATTTTTTGTCTTCAGTGAAAATAAGCAGGCTCAGAGGCTGACTATTGAAAGGTCAAAAGACTAGGAGATGGCATATCCAGGCCTCCCTAAAATCTAGAGCAATATTTTTTAAAAGTATGATTCTTGAAATCTGTGCTTAAGTCCTACCAACCTTCAACCTACTGACTAGAGATCTCGATGATGGGGCCCAGAATTCTGTGTTTCATAATGGATGATAAAATGGAAAACAACCACATATATAGGTAATGATATAAAAGTATAACATTGAATCCAGCTATATTTTCACTTGGTGTACAATGATGCTATCAGAACATCATCAGAGACAAGTCAATGTGAAAGAGTAGTTTTCAATCCTGGTTGCACATCTGAATCACCTGGGAAGCTTTTCGATAATACTAAGTCTTTAGGTCTCACCTCCACCAATTACATGGATGAGAGGAAGCTATCAGAAGTTTCCCAAATGATTCTTATCTGCAGAGCTGAGAACCACTTATTTAAATATACTTTTCTGAATAACACATCCAGAATTGTTTCTTTTCTTTTTGATCAATTATATGCTTAACAAAGTTCACAGTTTATATCGTAAACTATTTAAATATTACAAGACAAAATGTCAAACACTTTTGAGTTGATATTTTTAGAATAAGAGATACGTCACAGCAAGACTAATCATGCTTCATTTAGCTACAATGATTTCAAATACCTCAAATTAATCACCACTTTGGATTTAGGTTATATATATTTTAGCTGTAAACAAGACTGATTCAGAATCTGAAAATAAGGTCATGGGACACAAAGCAGTAGCCTAATGGCAAAGCAAGTGCAGACAATGAGCTCACTGACAGGAGGGGCCTGGAGGCCAAGCTATGGTGGCTTTGGCAAGATCACGTCTCACTGTAGAAAAATACAATGAATACAGAGGAAATATTTTACTATTTTGCAATATGGTTGTCACAAAAAAAAACCTTACAATGTGTGATGCTTATCTTATTACATGCCTCCATGAAACAAATCTGAACATGAGGTTCTCTATGAATCAATATTACACGGGAGAAGATGGCTACAAAGGAAAAGTATTCCATCATGCATGTGGATGGTATAAAGACATAGCCAATAAAAGTAGTATTTACACAAAAGCAATAAAAACAGCAAAACTAGAGGGGAAATGTTTATCTCCATTTTTTTTTAATTTCACTGCTAATCCTAATCCTGAATATCTCTGGATAAAGATTATTTTGCTAGAAATTTGAAAGAGGCTTCAACAGACTAATCAGAGTCTTCCTGTTGCACTTATATTCTATAAGCTAAAATACCCCTGCTGATTTATCAAATTCTTTTACAGTTTAAAAATACAGCTCTTTTCCACTTAATGGAAAGAAGAACTACAAAGTCCTACTATTCATCTGAGAAACAAACCTTGCATAGAAATATTTCTTCAATTCTGAAATTTTGTTTTATTAACAGAACTACCAGAATGCCATCTCACCACTAGTTCTTATTATACGAAAGTTTACTACAAAGTAGTCACCACACATTTAGGCTTTTTTCTAAATATAAAATAACTGGGTTTATAAAAACGCTAACCAGACAAATAATTCTTTCTTCAGAACTTTGAAAGAAGAATTTTTTGTGATAATTATTTTCTTAGTGTGGGATGTCTTGATATTCCATGTTGTAATATAAAATGCAAAAATCTACCTTTCCAATGAACACAGTCTGCACCTGACTGAAAGCATGATAATAGTGAGTCACAGCAATCAGTCATGCAAAGGCAAAGGATAAAATCTGCTTTTTAAACAGCACATGTTTTCCACCTTGCGTAGGGCAAATTAAGCGCTGGTTCCATCTTCTTCAATAACTCGGTTCATGCTGGTGCCATGTGTGATGTGAGTCATGGGGTTATTACTGAGATCTCTGATGCTGCTGTGTCGTGACTGCTCATTGAGTCGATGAGAACTGCTGTGCCTGGAGTGGTCCGTGAGCCGCGACATACTGCCATGAGGTAGTCTCTCCTCCATGCCTCTGTAACTACAGGGAGTATACCTGAGATAAGAGAGTTTATTTGGACATGGTTACCAGGACATACCAGAAAACAACAGTATTATATTTCATCAAAATTCCTCACTGAAATTTTAAGTGACTACGGAGTAAAAATTGATTACAATAACAACAAATCTTTTAATATTGACAGTAATTTTATGAACACTTTGTAATTTATATGGAAAACAAAAAAAGTGACGATTTAGTCAGTAGGTTTAGAATTAAGGTCCTAATTCTAGTAAAAAGGACACAGCTGAGGTGAGTTGGAGATTACTGCTAAGAAGGAGCTTTGTAAAGTATGGACATTTTTCACAGTCAAATGAGTTTTGGGCAACATGAGAGATGCAAGGAGAAAGAAATATCAATAGAAGAAATATGTCATTGGCCCTAGGAGTTGAGATGATTGGTGATGATCAGTAGTAAATGAAATGAAAATTTTATTAAAATATTAGAATTGGAAGAGGGAGCACATTGAAGGAGAAATTAGTACAACATAAAGAAATATAGGTAAATGAATCAGCAAGTGATGATGAGACTTATGTGCTGACAGTTTATTTCCCAGTTATCAGTTGAACGAATTAGTTGTAAGGTCAGCCGCCAGCAGCTCCTGGGCAGAAAGCGGTGGCGGTCCTGTGAACCCTAGGGGGTAGTTCTCAATCCACAGGGTTGCTATGAAGGAGAATCAACAGGGCCAGTAAAGAGTCTTGGTTTTTTTTCTGTGTATTTAAATTATTTTTATTAGCACTTGAACATATATGTATGCTCTTTCATCCAAGCTGTACCTATTTAAAAATACTGTAACATTCTAACATCTGCTACCTCTATTTCTGTTAAGGCAGCTTTCTTATTCTGTCAGCTGGTCTACAGGCTTCTTGCAGGCAGTGTTCTTCTTCTTTGTATGTATCTTGAAAGGCAGCAGTGGGAACTCTTAAATTTTGTTTTGTTTTGTTTTTGTTTTTTGGGGCTTTTATGGCTGCAACCAGAGTCACAGAGTAATCCCGCCCCCCCAGGCCAAGGGCATGAGGAAAAAGAGATTAGACCTTGACAAATTCGTCAAGGTCAAAAAAAGAAATAAAAAAAAATTATTAGTATTTTGCTTTCACCTTTACTATTGTTATTTACTCATCTTCCTGTATTTATAAGGAACTCTTTCAGTCTAGATACAGTATAGTATTTACCATTTAATTCCCAGTCCTTTAAAAAATGTGTATCTATATTCATACTCATACTCCTACGCACATCTCTTAAAAATATTTAAATTAGGACAACAAAGTTCAGAAAAATGTAATTGGATTAATTTAATTAACATATTGAATTTTAAGTAGTTACTAAAAAATAGAATATAACAGACCATGTGTTAATAGTAAAAAAAAAAGAACTAATCATAAATCATGAAATGAAAGGCTACCAGAAATTATTGCTAACCACTCTTCATTTCTTAATGACAGTTATGTTCTAGTGTAAGCTTGACTGCATGTTCTATCAATTTCAGACTATAAAAGTTGATAGAAATCCTCAATTTCTTCATCTTTGGCTGAAGTTGTTGGTACAGACATTTGTATTATAGTTGTATTAACATGTCTTTCTTGTATCCACGCAACGTAATACTTCAGGGTAGATCTTGAAAAGTTCTTTTTGATGATGAGTATGATACCATGCCTCTTCATTTTGGCTTTCTTGACATAGGAGCAGATGAATGTCCAGTTCAAAATGGCCAACGCCAGCCCATCTCAGCTCACTACAGTGTGGATGTGTTGCACCCCATTTTTCACAACTTCCAATTTTCCTAGATTCATATTTCACACATTCCATGTTCAATCATTACTGAATAGCTGTAGTGATTTCTCCTCATTTTGAGTCCTGCTACCTCAGGAAATGAAGGTCCTTCATTAGGTGACATTTTACTCCATTTGCATCATAACAGGAGACTAGTTAGAGGAGGTGGCTCTTGCTTAATTGTATAGTGAGTGTCTTCCAATCTGAGTGTCTCATCTTCCAACACTACATCCAATAGTGTTCTTCTGGTATTCATTGGGTTTTTCAAAGGCCTGTTATTTCAGGACTGGATGGTTAGTCCTTTTCTTAGTCTAGAAGTTATACTATAATCTGCGTACAATTGACTTTGCTGTTGTTGTTGTTGATTGCCTTCAAGTTGAGCACGACTCATAGCGACTCTATGAACAAAAGGCTCTACGACTATCGACATTTATCAAAGTTGATAGAGTTTCCGGGGGCATGTTGTTGAGGAAGTGGATGCCACTCCTGCTTCTAAACCTGTCATAGAAGTTACTGGTTGAGTTGCCTGCAATGTAGAGCAGCTCTGAACCTTTCCCTGTCCTGAGCCAGTCTCACTAATTCTGACACACCAACCTCCATTGCCCCTGTCACTGTATCAATCCATCTCATCTGGGGTCTTCCTCTCCTGTACTGTCCATCCATCCTTCCAAGAATGATGTCCTTCTCCAAGGACCGGTCTCTCCTGGCCACATGCCCAAAGTAAGTGAGGCAGACTTCAAAATCCTAGCCTCCAAGGCGAGACTTGGTTTCCTCTTCTCCAAGACAGACCTATTTGCTTTTTTGGCAGTCCATGGTATGTTCAAGACTCTTCTCCAGCATCACAACTTGAAGGCATCTATTCTTCTGTCATCCTTAGTCATTGTCCAACTCTCTGAAGCATAACAAGTAATTGAGGAGAACATGGCCTGGATTAGGCGCACCTTTGTTGCTAGACCTGACATCTTTTCTCTTCAGCACTCTGGAGAGGTCCATGACAGCAGATTTTCCCAGTGCAATTCATCTGATTTCCTGACTGCTGGTGCTAAGAGTGTTGATTGTGGATCTGAGCAAGCTATAATTGCTAACAGCCTCAATCTCTTCTCCATCTATTATGGTGCTCCCAACTGGCCCAGTGGTGAGAATCTTTGTCTTCTTGATATTAAGCTTCAATCCATATTAAAAACTACAGTCCTTGACTTTGCTAGTATTTTAAATACTGGTGGCATAGCTTCAGGCATCAGAGCAATATGCAAGCCAACATAGTATGGCAAACTAACAGATGGTCAGTTTGAAAACAGAAAGGTAGGAAGTGAAAATAGAGATTAAAGAATATTCACTCTAAAAACCTGGCAAGAAAAGAGAAAAGAGTTTTATATAAAATAGAAGGCATATCAACATCAAATAAAAGTGGCTGCTTTTTAAACCTCCTGTGATGAAGGTGGAAAGCAGAGTAAGACTAAGAATCGTATCCTACACCAGAAGGACAGGCCAACAAGCTACAGTAAGACGGGAATGAGATTCCTCTCTCTCTCCTTCCCCGTGTTGCTACAGAACTGGAACCAAGTCACACCTGACTCTCCAGCAGGATTTTGGAGGCCATAAATATCATGGGAGATATTGCATATCTTTTTGTAGCAGAACTGCTGGTGAATTCAAACCGCTGGGGGTAGCAGCACAGTTCTCAAGGAGTATGCCACCCAGCTCCCCTGGGATGAGGTTAAATGAAAAAATGCATTGCTGTTGAGTCAGAGCTGACGCACAGCTGACCCTCTAGCAGGTGTTCAGAGGCTATAAACCTGATGGAAGGCAACTGCCCATTGTTACCCTGCAAAGCAGCTGGTGGATTCGAACCACCGGCCTTTGGTTAGCAATGTAGCTCCTTTACCATGAAACCATTAGAGTTCCATGGAATGACATTAGCAGGACATAAAACAGTTGTAGAAAAATAAGTTTCAAACCAAACATATAATGCTTCCTATTTGGGGCATTAGAAACTTCGTTTTTTATTTTTCTAGAAATCTAAAAAAAGAAAAAAATCTTTGGTGCATCCCTTATTTCTAACTGCTTATGTTAGTCAATCACCAACTATTATTACTTCTTCCTTCAAAATACTGATTAGATTCTTTTCACTATTACTACTTTCCAGTAAGTCTACATCAGCTATCAGCTCTCAACTGAATGATTTCTGAAGACTTCTAAGCAGTTTCACTAATTCTAGTGTTTCAGTCTTCTGATTCAATAAGAGAGAAGTCACAAGTAGTAGTCATTGTCGTCTTCTTCCTCCTCTTCCTCCTTCTACTTCTTCCTTCCTCCCTCCCCTCTCCTCCCCTCCTTCTTCTCCTTCCTCTTTCTCTCTCCCTTCCTCCTCCACATTGGTGATCTGCTTGACAATCTCAGAATGGCTGTGCCCGTCAATGACTCCTTGTTGATCCTCATCTGGAAACAATCCCAGGTCTTAGGAACTTTTCCCACACGGAATCTTCCTTGTGGTGACTCTCGGAGTCTTGGTCAGCATCCTAACTGGTCCCTTCACCTTCAGGTTCACCTTTGCGCCTCTGATCAAGTCGGCACACACCTCCTCCAGGGATTTTACATTGTGGCTGGTTAGGGTAATCGGTGAATGACCACATCCGGTTCCATGGGTGACTTTCCCATGGCCCTAAAAGTCATGGCTGCAGACTGACTTGTTCCCTGGGGAGAGCAAACAGTGGGCGAACACAGAATGCCTGCAGCAGCTACCGCATCTTCCTCAGAAAGCAGGTTGTCTTCTCTCATGTACTCATTCTTCCTAAACCTTTCTCTGACATGTTGTTGTTAGCTGCTATTAATTTCAACTCACAGAGACCCTGTGAACAGATCTGGACCTTGCCCCATTGTGCACTAGCCTCATGATCTCGGACATGCTCAAGTCCATTGTGTCACTGTGTCAATCCGTCTTCTGGGGGGGTCTTCTCTTTTTCTGATCCTCAACCTTTCCCAGGAGTCAGGAAACTATGGTCCAATGTCACACTCCTGTTTTGCAGTTTGACTTCATTACTTATCGTCTATGGCTTATTCCATGCTAAACAGCAGAGTTTAGGAGTGCTACAGTAGAGATTGTCTACACATAAAGTCTAAAACAGTCACTCTGGCCATTTATGGAAAAATCTGCAATTCCCAGAACTGTACTGTTATATTTTACATTAAATGTTCACTTACAGTAATAACAGCGATCACGATCAGGCACTTACTGTAAAGGCAGTCACTGTTATATGTGATTAGCTATATTATCTCATTTAATCCTCACAGCATTCCCTGAGGCAGATAATATTATTATCTCCATTTTATAGATGATAAAAAATGAAATTTATCATTCCAGATTCCATACTCTTAATTACAACACCAATACTGGCTACATTCTTTCTTAGTAGATTGTGAGTTTTTGAAAAACGATTACCATCTCTAAATCACCTTTGAATTTCCACACACACACATACCTCATACATACCTCATATAAAGCCGATCTTCCAGCAGGTTTTCAGAGACAGTAAATCACATGAGAGGAGACTGCCTATCTTTCCCCCCATAACTGACTATTAAGCGACTTTTCCCAAAATTACCATTTTTACCCACCTTCTCCCTGCTCAGTGCCCAACAATGACTCCACACTACCTATCAAATAAAATCTAAACTCTGAACTCTGTCTGGCTTTCAACTTTGATCAGAACCTGGGACTCTTCTTCAACTCATTCTCATTGAGTCAGAACTGACTCACAGCTGATCTTACAGTGGGATTTCAGAAGCTGTAAATCGCATGGGAGGAGACTGTCCGACCGCCACAGACTTGGCAGCATAACTCCTGGCTTTCTAGGTCACCAGAGCTCCACAGAACTCCACCCGGAAAAAGGCTAAAATGATAGTCAGCATCTACCCCAAAACTGGCATTTTTCTCCCTCAAGTTGTTTGACCATAATTAAGCATATAAAAGAAAATAAAGCAATAAAAGAACTTACCTGCCATCACGCGATCTGTGGAGGCTGCCATGGTAGCTGCTTACTTTGCTGTGGACACTCCCTGCTTTACTTCTCTGATCGTCCACCATAGCCAGCTGAGTTGAAGACGCATGCGTGGATGTTCCTTGAGTGGATGTTCCTCTTGATTTCCTTATAATAGGAGTGTTTGGGTCCCTCAGGAGTGACTGCGCAAAGTCAGGTTCCTGGAGTACCTGGCGGCTCTCATTCACTATTCTAAACAACAAAATACGAAGTTTAAGGTACATGCATGCTCCATAAATCAATAGAAAATACTGGAGGGTACAAGTAATTTCAAGAATACAGATGTCATTCTTGAAATTAATTGCTCTCCAAATTAGATCTTTAGGATTCAAGAAGAGAACATCATCAAGAGAGGAAAGAATATAACAAAATATGGTAATCTGTGCCCGAGGGTGGGTGTTCTGCTGAGAGAACAATGGAGGAAATCAGATTTTCCATTCCAATTCTATCAGTAAAGATGTGATCTTAGACAAATCATTCATCCTCAATTTCCTCATCTATAAAATGAAGGTATATAAAGGTATCATTTTTGAAAATTCCTTCTCAGCTAAAAAAAACCCCCACCATTCTCAAAAACATCAAAATTACATTAATGCTATTATAAAGCAAAGAAATGGTTTTCTTGAATGGTTTAGAATACTAAATGCTTCATAAAAGCCATAAACAGGACATTTTGAAACTAAGAGTAGTTGTTTTAGGGGTAAAAACTGATTTCATGATAGCAGTTATATAACTGGAAGAAACAGTTATATTAATGATTAAATAAACAAATGGTCACAACTTAGAATATAACATAAAAAATCAATTTAAGCAATTAAATACAATTACGTCCTGGACATAATTAAAATTTAAGGGGGGAAAATGAAGAAGATAAGTTATTGTCAAAAGTAAGTGCTTTTAACTGCTATAAATGCAGAGTGCTGTGCAGTGGGTCCTGACACACAGTGACCCTCCACTGGGTTTCTGTGACAGGAAAATGCACTGGGAGGAGATTACTCATTTGTCTCCAAAGGAGCTGCTGGAGACACACATTGGAATTAGCATCACCACTTGCTATGGACTATGCTGTCAGAGCTTCCTTTTTAACTGCTATAAAGGGTTTAAAAGCAGGTAGCTGTTTCTGATGATGACAAAGAAGGACTTGAATCAGAAACCCAGTTAGATGATAAATCGGTGTATCTTGTTTTATATTCATATATGTTGTTGTTGTTATGTGACGTGAAATCGTTTGCGACTCATAGTGACCCTACGTGCAACAGCCCTAAACTCTGCTCTGTCCTGTGCCAATTGCACTGTCTCTGACACTCCCATCCCGATTAACCCAGTCACTGAATCAATCCACCTCATAGAGGGCCTTCCTCTCCTGCGCTGTCCCTCCACCTTCCCAAGTATGATGTCCCTGTCCAAGGACCTGTCCCTCCTTACAATATGTCTAAAGTATGTTAGATGAAGCCTCAGAATCCTTGGCTCCAAGGAGCTGCCTGGTTTAACCCTCTCTAGAATGAATCTGTTTGTTTTCCTAGCAGTCCGTGGTACCCTCAATACTCTTTTCCAGCACCACAGCTCAAAGGCATCAATTCTCCTTCTATCTTCCTTAGTTATTGTCCAACTCTCTGATGCGTAACAAGTGATAGCAAAGACCATGGCCTGTATCAGACGCACCTTAGTCTCCAGAGAGACACCACTGCTCTTCAGAACTTTGGAGAGGTCCCTAACAGCAGACTTTCCCATTTCAATATGTTTTTTTAAATTTCCTGGCTACTGGTGCCAAGAGTGTTGACTGTGGTGCCAAGCAAACTAAAACTGTAAACAATCTCAATCTCTTCATCATCCATCCTGATGCTGCCAATTGGTCCAGTGGTGAGAATCTTTGTCTTCTTGACACTGAGCCTCAATCCATATTGGAGGCTGCAGTCCTTGACCCTCAGCAGCAAGCATTTCAGGTCCTCCTCAGTTTCAGCAAGCAGGGTTGTGTCATCTGCATAATGCAGATTGTTGATAAATCGTCCACCAATCTTGACCCCACATATCTCCTCATAGAGCCCAGCCTCCCGAATAATCTGTTCTGCATATAGGTTGAAAAGGTATGGAGATAGGATGCATCCCTGGCATATGCCCTTCCCAATTTTGAACCATGCAGTGTTTCCCTGCTCTGTTCTGACGACTGCCTCCTGGTCCAAGTATAGGTTTTTCATTAGCCTGGTCAAGTGTTCTGGGATTCCCATTCTTCTCAGAGTCAGCCACAGTTTGTTATGATCCACACAGTCAAATGCCTTTGCATAGTCAATGAATAGACATTCCTCTGGTACTCCTTACTTACAGCTAAGATCCATCTAATATTAGCTACAATATCCCTAGTAGCACGACCCCTTCTAAACCCAGCCTGGACTTCTGGCAGTTCTCTGCTGATGTACTGTTCCAGTCATTTTTGGATAATCTTCAGTGGAATCTTGCTTGCATGTGAAATCAATGATATTGTTCTGTAGTTTCCACACTCTGTTGGGTCACCCTTCTTTGGAATGGGAACAAATATAGATCTCTTCCAGTCAGTTGGCCAAGTGGTTGTTCTCCAGATTTCTTGGCACAACTTGGTGAGCACATCCAGGGCAGCATCTGTTAGCTGAAATATGTCAATTGGTGTACCATGTAATGCATATAATCTAAGTTTTCAAATTATAAAATGACTGTTGTGCTGCTGTTGTTGAAAGAGACTAGCATTTGTGGACAATTTATGCTAGTTATTTTATATTCTCTTTCAATCCTTTTTAATAATGTTTTATGGAGATTAAGATTGCTATTTCTAAGAAGATATTATCCCCCCCGGTAATGGTGAGTCAATTCTAATTTATAAGAATCCTACAGGACAGAGGAGAACTGTCCTTCAGGGTCTCTAAGGCTGTGTAGCTTTATGGAAGCAGACTGACTCATCTTTTTTCCATTAAAGCAGCTGGTGGATTTGAACTATTGATCTTTTGGCTAGCAGCCAAGCATTTAACCACTGCACAACCAGGTCTACGTAAAGGTACATTGGATGTTCATTAATAATAGATATTTCGATACTCAATTTATAGACAAATAAACTGAGGTCCTAACAAATTAAAGGTTTTGTGAAATGTCACAACAAAGCCAATTACCAGGAAGAAAAATTGACTTAGAAGCCAATTATAAAATAATGATAAAACACGGGTTTTATATCCTGAAGACAAAATGTCAAATGTGAAATCAGATGAAAGAACAAGTATAAATTACTATTAAATATCAGCATAGATTATACACCTCTGTCATTTATAGCAAAGTACACGCATATATATACACATACACATGACAGACTCCAAGGCACTTCAGAGAGACACCCCAAAATCACCTTTCCTTATGTTGACAAAATCTATCTTAACTGTTGACTTTATTTTCTATTCTTGGCTTCATCTAATTTCTGGTTGTTAAAAAAATGTAATCTACCCTCAAATAGTGAAAGTTTGTTTCTTCATTTTGCTGATAAGAAGAAAGATTTACAAAAAAGGACCTAACTTAGGTAATCAAAAAAAGGATTTCTAAAAATATTTCAGTCAGTATTGGAATTATTGACATTAGCATAATTTTAAATGTGGCTTTATACAATTTTAGAACCCAGTCTCTTTATAACGAGCTGAGCTTCCAGACTAAGAGGGACTAAGGAAGACGTATGTAGTCATCTCTTTTTAGAAGTCAATCAACAAAAACTCTAGTGACCACAACAGTCTCTCTGTAATTGACCACAGATGGAGTTGTGTGCAGCCCTGGGCCAAGCGGCATTTTGCGGGGTTTTTTTTGTGCATGGGGTAGGGGTGAGTGAGGTGCTGACTTCATAGTAGCAGCTAACAACAATAATAATATGATTAGAACAGTGTTTGGAATATTGAATGTGCTCATTAAATTGAGAACATTATTTCGATTGTTTTTTTTGACATTTCACAAAGGCTAGCACTTGTTACTCTTAGGTGCTGTCAAATCTACTAAACTCATAGTGACCGTATGAACAATGGGTCTGAACCTAGCCCTCTGTTGTGCCATCCTTGTAAGTTCTGATAGTACTTCAATCCATTGTTACAGTGCACCAACCCATCTTGCTGACAGTCTTCCTCTCATATCCACTCTTGTGCTCCTGACTAGGTACCTACCATACTGGCTTGAAGAACAATAACTTTGTTGGTTGAGGATTCCACAGTTGTAGAAAATTTGACAGACTAAATGGTCCTTGAGCGTTTTAATCATAGCATTTGGCTAAGATCAAGGGTAGAATTCTTATTGGTTTCTAAAAGGTTCAATCCTTAGCCCTGTCTGGAACTTCTAACATAACTCTACTACACAATTATCTGTCCATGGTGTAAAGGTGCCCACCCACTTCTGTTGAGCTGGTTCTGGCTCAGAGTGACCCTTCATCAGATTTCTGACGCTGTAAACCTTTCCTGGATGAGACTGTCCATCTTTCTCCTGTGCAGCAGCCGGGCGACCTGAACTGTCTAACTCTCAGCAGTCCAATATGTTGCATACTATACCAACAGGGATTTTTAGAGGTACCTAAGGATGTTCAGTTCAAACTCTTTTGCCAACATTAAGGGGTTAAAAAGAAAAAAAAAAGTAAATGTCAAAAAATACACAGCAAATCCAGAAAGGAAGAATACTCCACGGAAGCAGGGAACTTGAATGTTTTGTTTGCTACTTAACCACTAAAACAGAAGCTCTAGTGGCTTGTTGCTGTTATGTGCCGTTGAGTTGCCTACGACTCATAGAGAGCCTGTGTACAACAGCCCTAAACCCTGCTCTATCCTGTGCCAATCTCATGTCTCTGACATACCTACCCCCAATACCCCAGTCACGGAGTCAATCCATCTCATTAAGGGTCTTCCTCTCTAGTGGCTTAATGGTAAGAAATTGCAATATCAATGCAAAGGCACACAGTTCAAATCCACCAACTGTTCCACAGGAGAACTACTCTCATGTGATTTACTCTGTCTTATAACTCACTGGAGGGTCAGGTATGGTTGGTTTCAACTTGAAGATAAACAACAACAATCCTAAAATTGTTCAAAGAATATTCAAACCAAAACCAAACTCACTGGTGATGAATTAATTTAAACTCATATTACCCTACAGGACAAAGGTTTCTAAGGCTTTAACAAAATCTTTATGGAAGTGGACCATCAAATCTTTCTCCCACAACTGGCTGATGGCTTTGAACCACAGATCTTTTGGTTAGCAGCCCAACACTGAGCGACGGTAACACATTCGGCACATTTTTGTTGATAGGTGCTCTTGAGTAAATGCTGACCCACAGCAACCCTTGCACAACTAAGCGGAGTAAGAACTCAATCAAGACATTCTTAAATAATGAATAAACATCTAAGAAATAAGTATTTCTTTAGCAGTTATATAACTCCTTTCTTTTTGCTTTCCTGCTTTATAAAACTATATTTAAAGGAGAAATCCATTATATGATAGCAGTGATAATACTTTCAGATATTGTGTTATCTGAGAAACGTGTATCTTCAAACTTAAAACTGTGAACTTTTCTAAGGTTAAAAGGTGAGTATTTGCCAAAAAACAGAGCTCAGAAATCAAGAAAAAGTTATTGTTGTTAGGTGCCTTCAAGTCAAGTATGAATCATTGTGACCCTATGAAAAAAGATCTGAACCCAGTCCTGTCCTGCGCCGTCTTCACACTTCCTGACACACATGAGCCCATTGTAGCAGTCACCTTGTCAATCCACCTGGTTGAGGATCTTCCTCTCCTTTGCCGACCCTCCACCCTTCCCAGCATCAAGTCCTTCTCCCTCCTAGCAACATGCCCAAAATATGTGAGGCGAAGCCTCATCATTCTTGCCTCTAAAAAGCACTCCGACTGCATCCTCTTCAAGAGAAAGAGTAGGATATAAGATTTAATAGAAATAAGAATTGCAAAAAGCATCAGGAAGAGTACTATTACATTGAGGGAATTTAAATTGATGCCATAAGAGAAAATGGGTACAAATATCATAGCTGTTAGGTGCCCTCAAGTAATTTCCAACTCATAGCAACCCGATGTGCAACAGAACAAACCCTGCTCCATCCCGCAACACCCTCATCTTCTCCACTGTGTTTAGACTCAATGTTCTAGTCACTCTGTCGATTCATTTAAAGTGTATCTTATTCATTTCAATCCATCTAATCCAATGAGTCTTTGCATAGTCAATAAAACACAAATAGACATCTAGGTAAATGCTTGTGACTGTGTGGATCATAACAAATTATGGTAAACACAGAAAAGATTTGGAATACCAGAATACTTAATTGTGTTCACACTAAGCCTATACCTAGACCAAGAAACTGTTGTCTGACCTGAGCAATGGAATACTACATAGTTTAAAATCAAGAAAGGCATGGGCCAGGGCTGTATCCTTTCTCTATACTTATTCAATTTCCAAATTCAACAAATAATTAGAGGAGCTGTGCTTTACTTAAACAAAAAATATGGCATCAAGATAGGAGGAAGAGTCATCAACAAGCTGTGCTATGTAGATAATACAATCTTGCTGAAAGTGAAGAAGACTTGAAACACTTGCTGCAGAAGATCAAAGATTACAGTTTTCAATATGGATTACATCTCACCATCAAGAAAACCCCCCCTCACTACTGGACAGAGAGGAAACACCATGATAGAGAAAAGACTGAAATTGTCAGTGACTTTATCTTATGAGGATCCACAATCAGTCTTTGGTATAAGCAGTCAAGGAAGTCAGCTATCAGGGACCTCTCCAACTTACTGAGCAGTGATGACAGTTTGAAGGCTAAGGTGCACCTGATTCAAGACGTGGTCTTTTCAATCATTTGCTGTGCATGTGAGAGCTGGGCAATGAATAAGGATAATAGAAGGAAAAATAGAAGCCTTTGAGTTGGGTGTTGGAAGACAGCACTGAATATTTATCCTGTGGATGGCCAAAAGAACAGATACGTCTTGGAAAAGGTGCAGCCAGAGTGCTCCTTGGAGGCAAGGATGGCGAAGTTTCATCTCAGATACTTTGGGCATGTTGCTAGAAGGGAGCATTCCTTGGAAAGGTGGAAGATAAGCAAAAGATAGGAGATGGACTGACACAGTGACTGCAATAATGGGCTCCAGCAGTTTGTCAGAGAGGATAAGGGTGGCTTAGGAAGGGACGAAGTTCAGATCTTGTGTCACTATGAATAGGACAAGACTAAATGGCATATAACAACAAAAACAAATCTAACTAAGGTGAACTTTAAGTCTTTAAACAAACACCCCTGTTCTTTAGTACTTTAAAGATGTCCTTGGAAAGGGTAAAGAAAAAACAAAATGTGTATGAATGAAAAACCAGCTTCTTTGTAAATTTTCATTCAAATCACAATTTAAAAAAATATTAAAAAAGAGGCCTTTGTTTGAAAAGGTTGAATGCCGAACCACTTTGCTCTGTAAACTCACTCAAATCACAATAAACAAACAAAATCCCATGAAAAACAACAAAAAAACCTGTGCTCTTTTATTTTTGTGGATAATTTGTGGCCGAAACTAAGCAGGTGCCAAGCTCTTCTGACTCAAGGTAATCCCCTGTGAGTCAGAGTAGACTTGCGCTCCATGGAGTTGTGCTGCTGCTCAAAAGGGATGCTTCTCTGGTGGTCTGAATCGACCAGCAGCTCTGAGGGAGAGCGATGGGTAATCTCCTCCCATGTGATTTACTACCTCAGAAACCTGAGGGAAGGTTAGCTATGCATTCTTGCTTTGGGGATATTTCAGGGCCTTTAAAAAAATTTTTTTTTTCCCATTCGATGTATGACAGATTCATGAAATTAAAGATTTCTAAATATTTTGTTGTTAAATATAACAGTGATTGCCACAATGGGCTGATGTGTGTCTGAGACAATGAGGATGGCACGAGATAGGACAGGGTTCAGGTCTGTTGTTCACAGGATCACTATGAATTGTACTTGATTCAATGACATCTAATAACAAAAAAATATTCTTTAATTACTGCTTCAGCACTTCTTATACTTTTCCATGGCATTCTGTTATAGGGGAGGGTCAATTACGGATTGAAAGAATTTAATAATTTATTTCTTGTTTTATTGACTATTACATTTTTTTCTACTCTGGCTTTAACATATAATACACTAGAATGAGTTAACATTCTCTCTCTTAAAATTTTTTTGTATAGTTGAAAGAACAATAGTCAGTGCTGGTTGTTGTTGTTATGTGCTGTTGAGTCGCCTGCAACTCATAGTGACCCTATGTATAACAGCCGTAAACCCTGCTCTATCCTGTGCCAATCTTATTGTTTCAAACACACCTAGCCCCATTGCCCCAGATACTGTATCAATCTATTTCATCGAGGGTCTTCCTCTCCTGCACTGTCCCTCCACCCTTCCAAACATGACGTCCCTGTCCATGGACTGGTTCCTTTTTGCAACATGTCCAAAGTATGTCAGACGAAGCTTCAGAATCTTTGCCTCTGAGAAGCAGCCTGGTTTCAACCTCTCTGCACGAACCTGTTTGTTCTTTTAGCAGTCCATGGTATATTCAATACTATTCTCCAACACCACAGCTCAAAGGCATCAATTCTCCTTCTATCCTCCCTAGTCATTGTCGGCTCTCTGATGCATAGCAAGTAACTGCAAAGACCATGGCCTGTATCAGGTGCACTTTAGTATCCAGATTGATATCCCTGTTCTTCAGTATTCTGGAGAAGTCTGACAGCCGACTTTCTCAACACAATACAGCTTTTAATATTCTAGCTGCTGGTGCCAAAAGTATTGACTGTGGAGTCAGGTAAACTAAGCAGTTTACAATCTCAATCTCTTCTCCACCCATCATGATGCTGCCAGTTGGCCCAGTGGTGAGAATCTTTGTTTTCTTGATATCGATTCTCAATCCATATTGAAGGCTGCAGTCCTTGACCTTCTGCAGCAAGCGCTTCAGTTCCTCCTCAGTTTCAGGCAGCATAATTAATTGTTGATGGATTCCCACTCTTACCAACGTTAGCCATAAATTTTTATGACTCATACAGTAAGAAAGCTCTGCATAGTTAATAAAATACAAATAGATATTCTTCTGGTATTCTCTGCTTTTAGTCTGTATACAACTGACATAAGCAATGATATTCCTATTGTTGTACCCTCTTCTAAAGCCAGCTTCAATTTCTTATAGTTCCCTGCCAATGTACTGTAGTAGCTGGTTTTGAATAAACTTCAGGAACCAGAAATCTAATCTAACTTTAATATTAAATACCTGTATAACTTTGGCCAAGAAACTTAACGTGTTTTTCAGTTTCCTTTTCTGTAAAACAGAGAGGATTATATTTACTAACCCCTCACAGGAATATAAAGAGGGCCAAGTAAGAATAACACATTAATTTGATTTTAATTTAAAAATTCTTCCCCCATAAAGTCTGGCCTCCACTTAAATATTTTTAATTAACACAGGGATAGATCAGAACCCTGATTCAACTTATACATCTCAAAATATGTTTACGTTTTTACTTAGATATGGTAACGTGCCAATCAAGATACCAGTGGCTGTGCAACGTTTTGATATTATCTGAATATCTTCTCTAAGTACATATAATTTTTAATAGAAGAAACACAAATTTGTGCAAATGTAAGGTTTGTGAATATTGTGTTAAATTTATTTTAACTTACTCTTTTTTTCTACGACCATGGAAAAAACTGGCCCATTCAAAGCATGTTTTTTTGCTTCCAACCCAGAAAATGGAAGGAATACCAACTATGAGTGCCATCAGGTATTTCATCAGAAAGAGGATCAGATCGGGGCGACTCATTTGAGGAACCTACAAGAAGAAAAGAAAATGATCTTAAATATAGAAAAAGAACTAGTTATTTAAAAAAGATATTAAAAGTAATTTAAATGAAATAAGCACAAGTAAAACAATTCTACAGATCTGATTTTTTTTAAAAAAATTAATAAGGTTCTATAACCTTCCTTCTAAAACCTCCCATGCAATTTACTGCCTCTGAAAACCTGCTTGGAGGGTCAGCTATGAGTTGATTCTGACTCAATGGCACACAACAACAATAACGTCATACTTCTGTATGAAACCCTGAGACTTATATAGTAGAAGAATGGCTCACATCAAATTGGTAAGCTGGTGAAAACATAAACTAAAGAAATCACAGAATAGTTAAGAAAAAGAAACATTCACAAATAACCTCATTTATAAACATGATTGCTTTTTGCTGGCTAATTTTACACACAGACACACATACACACACACACACACACAATCTCTCTCTCCTTTACATGTATCAATTATCACCTCATACTTTACAAATTTCTCATGCTCCCTGGTTTTTAAACTACTACTATCATGATCATGAATCAGATAGTGTATTTCCTTTCATGTCTTCTACGTCAATTCTTTCTTTCCTCTTTTTCTTTATTCTACTTAAGGCAATCACGTGTGTGGAACAGAATTGCATCATAGGGATTCAGAAGTAAAACATTAGATCTCACAAGGTACCTCTGGGTGGGTCTGAACTGCCAACCTTTTAGCTAGCAGTCAAAGGCTTAACTGTACTATCAAGAGGCTCCTAAAAAAGAACTAGGTTGAACTTAACTCCACTCATTTAATCAACAAGAATTAGAACACACTCAAGAATAAATTTAACAAGAAATTAAAAGGATACTAGAAAACTACTGAAGGCCATGGAGGTAATCCAATGTAAACTGAGGAATATTCATGCTTGGAAAGTAGAGGGACAGTGAAGGAAAGGAAGACCCTTAACTAGGCAGACTGACACTCAACAATGGGCTTTAGTGTGTCAGAGTGTGAAGATGGCACAGGACAGGACAGGTTCCATTGTTCAAAGGGTTGCTATAAGCCATATTCAACTTGGCAGCACCTAACAACAACATACTAACATTAAGATGACAACTACATGGTTAATTGCATATTGTTCTGCCAAGTTTATGTAAATAACCTTGAACGTTATAGAAATAAATGACAGGTAAACAACATATCAAAATTTATTTTAGAAGACAGAAAACTTTAAAAGATGAATTCTAAATGAAATGTAACAACAAAAATATTAAACCTTAAGTCAGAGGAAATTGAAATTGGAATCCAAGTTTGGTTCAAAAGTGTTCCTTTTTCATTATTTACAATCTCAGTATGAACATATTTTGTAATATATTAAAAAAATGACTATATACATGTTTTGGGCAATAAAAAATGAGAGAAGTCACTTAATAAGAGAAGAATGTGAGTTAAGTAGCATGTCTGCTTATAGTCAATGAATGGGGAGAAGAGAGTGACTGGTTGAAGAAAAAGATATTTGCAAATATAAAGAGGTGACTTGAAAAAAAGGATATAATGAAGAGGCAGTAAGAATAAGGGCAGAAACATAAAAATTAGTAAAATTTTAATCAAAGATATATAGAATATGTAGACTGGATTACTAACTTAGAAGTACTATACTTTGTGAAAAAAAAATACTGGCTTGATCTATGTGATCTTGTGCAAATAACTTTTTTAAAAGAAAGGGTTTAATGACCTTTGAGATTGCCTTCAAATATTTGTCAGAGATATGGATACAATTTCGTGCCTTTGTTTTAGAGATGTAAAATTAAAATTTAGTAAGATGAACTAATTTGCTCAAGGTCAAGGTCTCATAACTAAGGATGTAATGAATTTAAATATTGGATGCCTAGTATGTCTTTGTACAAGAGATGCAATAATAAGTCAGAAATTTCCCTGCCCTTGTTGCGTTTCTATTCTATTGTGGGCTAGAGGGTTGTTGTTATGTGCATTGGGTTGCTTTCAACTCAGAGGGACCCTATGTATATAGCTTCAAACCCTATGCTATCCTGAGCCAATCTCACTGTCTTTGACACAGCTACCCCCATTACCCCACTTACTGTGCCAATCCATCTCATCTGGGTTCTTCCACTGTTGTCTTTGACCCAGCTACCGCCATTACCCCAGTTACTGTGTCAATCCATCTCATCTAGGTTCTTCCACTGCTCTGCTGTCCCTCCACCGTTCCAAGCATCCTGGTGCTTCTCTAAGGACTGATCCTTCCTGGACACATGCCTAAAGTATGTTAAGTTGAAGCTTCAAAATTCTTGCCTCCAAGAAGCAGCCTCATTTTACCCTCTTTAGGAAAGAAATCTTATCATTTCAGCTAATAATACAGCCTGAGGAATAAAGCAGGGTAGAAAGTTTGGATTGTGATGTGGTGTGGTGAATGGGACAGCATGCATGCATCTCTAGGTGAGAGTGGTCAGGAAAGGTCTCACCTAGTTCATGACATTCCCCCCCCATTTTTTAAAAAATTCATTTTAATGAACGATTACAGAGATTTTGGATTTACATTCATTCATTGTTGGATAGTTTATGACATTTATTAAGCAACAATTTGCAGTATAGTTTCAAGTAAGGTTTGTTCTAAGCAGAAGGAATAGTAATATCAATAATTCTAAGAGAAAAATATTTTTGCCTTTGGTTAACAGTGACAGAACAACAGTGTGTCTACAGTTAAGCATGCAAAGAAGAAAGGGAAAGGAAATAAAATTTTAAAAGTATGCAGAAGGCCAAATCAATATATGGCCATGGTAGCAAAATCAGAATGTTATTCAAGAAGTAATAGAAAACCAATGAAAATTTTATTCAAATAAGCAAAATGACCTTATCTTTACTTAACATTGCTAGTATGCTATTATGAAAAATATATTTCAAATCCAACCTGATTTATAAAGGGATAACTCTGGTAAATATGGCAATGGGTAATACTAGTGATAGTTGCACAAGATGATTAATGTCATCATTGCCACCAAATTATACATGTAAAATATGTTGAATTGGCAAATGTTATATTTATTTTTTAAGAAAGAGTCTGTCTACTGTGCTAAAAATACACTGTAAAGGTACAAGAGTAGAAGAAAGATGCACTGAAAGCTAGTGTGCAAGTATCAATGGTTTGGGCTAAGGTAGAGTAAAGGTGGTAAGGAGTCGGACAGATTTAAAGTATGTGGAAAAGAGAGGCCTCAAGGATGATGACAAAGGTGCTTCTAAAAACTGGCGGATCAGGATACCATTAACTGGACAGGGAAGAATTCGGGATAGAATGCAGGAAGTAGATTTATGAGGAAAAATTAAGATGTTAAAAATAATTTAAGTTTGAAATCAAGAGGTCTGGTAAGTAAATGACTATATGCGCAGCTGTTAAATGTAAGGCTGGCAGTTTGAATCCATTCAGCAGCTCTGCAGGAGAAAAGACCAAGCAATCTGCTTCCATAAAAGATACAGTCAAGAAAACCCCATAGTGGTAGTGGCAGTTCTGTTTGGTCACATAAGGGGTTGGTTACCTGTGCAGAGCTGGCAAAATACAAATAGACTTTCTTTTGGTACATTTTCAGCCAAGATCCATCTAACATCAGCAATGATATCCTTAGAGTCATGGCCTCTTCTAAATCTAGTTTGTATTTCTGGCAGTTCTCTATTGATGGACAGTTCTAGTCATTTTCTTGGTATCTTCAGCAAGATTTGGCTTGCATGTGATATTAGTGATATTGTTTGATAATTTCCACATTCTGTTAGATCACTTTTTTTTTTAGAATGGTAATAAATATAGAGCTCTTTAAGTTGGGTGTCCAGGTAGTTGTCCACTATACATTTTGGGACAATTTAGCACATCCACAGCTGCCTCTATTTGTTGAAATATCTCAAGTGGTATTCCATCAATTCCTGGAGCCTTTTTTTTTCAATTCCTTCAGAGATGCTTGAATTTCCTCTTTTATTACCATTGGTTCTTGATCATATGCTACTTCCTGAGAAAGTTCTATGTCAGCCTATGCTTTCTGGCACAGTGACTATACCAAAATACACAGTACCTGTGTATTCCTTCCATCTTTTGATGTTTCCTGGATCATCTGAAACATGGCCTATCACATCTTTTAACTACTGCAACTTGTGGCTTGAATTTGTGCTTCAAGTTCCAGCTTGAGAAATGCTGAGTGCTTTCTTCCTTTTTGATTTTCTGTCTCCTGCTCTTTGTACATTTCATGATAATACTTTGCTTTGCCTTTGAAAGCTGCCCTTTGAAATCTTCTTTTCAGCTGTTTAACTTTGTCATTTCTTCCCTTTGTTTTGGGTTCTCCGTGCTCTAGTGCAATATGCAGAGGCTCCTCTGGCATCTATTTCAGTTATGTTAATGAGGGAAGAAAACTGAGAAAAGGAGGATGAGAATAGTTGCACAACTCACCGAATGTTATCAACACCAATAAATTGTATATATACTACACCAATGAGTTGTATATATACAAACTTGAATTGGTCAATGTTTTACGGTATGTATTTTTAAAATTTAGAGTTAACAAAGTTTTAAGTTAAGTTCAGCAAAAGACGCAATTAAAAAGTAAAAAAAAAAAAGATGAGGGAGAGAATAATTTAAAAGTGATGTATGATAGGGTATTATGGTTATCACAAGAGTCCACAATTAAGGTTGCAGAGTGGAATGTACTTGGGGTGGTGGGAGGAGTGTGGGGGGATTTGTGTACTAGGGTGGGAGTCTTTCTTTTACTTTTGAAAGAGAGGAGCGAACTGGGAGGGGGGGAAGAGGGCTGGGCGGGTAGAGAAGAAAATTATAAAAAATTTATAAAATTAAAAAAAAAGAAAAAATAATAAAGAAAAAAAATTAAACCACAAAAAAGTAAAAAACCCCTAAATATCAAGAAATGTATACAATTTACAAATAATAATCTAAATATATGTGTATACTTGTATATGTGTGTACACATATATGTATGCATATGAATAAGCAATTCACAGAAGATAAAGCCCAAGTAGCTGCTAAGTGGTAAGGTGCTGTACTGCCAACCCAAAGACACTTGGTTTGAATCCACTAGCTGCTCTGTAGGAGAAAACTGGGCAATCCTCTCCCAAGTGATTTAGAGCCTATGAAAAACCCATTAGAGGGTCACCTATGAGTTAGTTTTGACGTGACAGTTCTTAACAACAATAATCAGGCAACTCAATATTTTAGTAACCAGGAGAATGTAACTTAACATGGAGATACTTTTTATACCAATAAGACTAGCAAAAATAGAAAAGTCTGATAGTACCAAGTCATAATGAGGATGCAGAGTAACAAAATGCTCTTCTACTCCCATACTGTAGTACAACCACTCTGGAGAATACATTGGCAACATCTAGTAAAGTTGATATTTACATAACTGACTAAATAGAGCAGGGTTTAGAAGAGGCCATGGCACTAGGGACATTATAGCCAATGTTGGATGGATCTTGGCAGAAAACAGAGAGTACAAAAGGAATGTCTATTGGTGTTTCATTGACTATGCAAAGGCATTTGACTATGTGGACCACAACAAATTGTGGTTACCTTAAGAAGAATGGGAATCCCAGAACACTCAATTGCGCTTATATGAAATTCATACTTAAACTAGGAAGCAGTTGTCAGAATACAGCAAGGAAACACTACTTTGTTCAAAATCAGAAAAGGTATACATCAGGGATGCAGCATCAGGACTGGAGGAAGACTCATCAACAACACAACCTTGCTTGCTAAAACTAAGGACGACCTGAGGTGTTTGCTGCAGAAGGTCAAGGACTGCAGTCTTCAATATGGACTTGAAGCTCAACATCAAGTAAACAAAGATTCTCACAACTGGGCCAACTAGCAGCATCATGATAGATGGATAAGAGATTGAGATTGTTAACAATTTCATCTTGCTCATACCCACAGTCAATGTTCGTGGAACCAGCAGCCAGGAAATCAAAAGACAAATTGCATTGGGGAAAATCTGCTGTAAGGGACCTCCCTCCCTTCAGAGTACTGAAGAGCACTGATGTCAGTCTTGAGACTAAGGTGTACCTGATGCAGACCATGATCTTTGCAATTACTTGCTATGCATCCGAGAGCTAGACAATGACTAAGGATGATAGAAGAATAGATGCCTTTGGGTTGTTGTGATAGAGAAGAGTATTGAACATACCATGGACTGCCAAGAGAACAAAGTAGTCTGTCCTGGAGCGGGTAAAACCAAGCTGCCTCTTGAGGTAAGGATTATAAAACTCCTTCTCACATACTTTGGGCATATTGCCAGAAGGGACCAACCGTTGGAGAAGGACATCATGCTTGGAAAGGTGGTGGGAGCACAGAAGAGAAAACTCCAGATGAAAGAGACTGACAGACACAGTAACAGGGGTACTAGGGGTAGGTATGTCAGACAGTGAGATTGGCTCAGGATAGGACAAGGTTCAGAGCTACTGCACATAAGATTGCTATGAACTATAGGTGACTTAATGGCATATAACAACAACAAAAACATGACTCAGTAATTCTACTTCTAGGTATTTATCCTAGATCAAAGGACATGTGCATAAAAATATTCATAGCAGCACTTTTCATAATTGAGGAACTGAGGATCAACCTAAATGTCATAAACAAGCTAGATAAGTAAACATGATATACTCATAGATATGTATGATAAATTGAGTTAAATAAGTATGTTTGCTAAATTAAATTAAAAATGTAAAATATATAAAAGAATACTGAGTTGCAATTAAATATGTGAATAGACACATTACAACTGTCACAAACTTAATAATAAAATAAGCTGCAGAAAAACACATAGTTTTGATACTATAATGTTTTAGTTAACCTTGCAATGTATTATTTTGGAAAAAGATTACATACATAAATGTATAAATAAATTCTCAAACGCATCAAATTTTTAACAAAAGTAGAAGATAGACAAGATCAGAATGTGGTACACATGGGAAACCACTCATGTTTACTAGATTTACGGTAGATCTCTTGGTGTTCAGTGTATTTTCCTTATCTGTGTCTGAAACATCAATTACACCTTTTAAATGAAAAGACAAAATAGAAGTCAAGGTTGCTATAACTTTATTGCTCCTACAGCAGCCCTGGTAAATAAAATAGAAAGTTATTTAGCGATTCACTCTTTTACCTGTATCCACTACCTGCTCTGTGGAAGAAGGATATGGCTGGCTTCTTCCATAAAGATTTATAACCCTGAAAACTATCTACAGGGTTGCTATGTTGGATTTAACATTGAAGATGAGAAGTTTGGCTAGGGTTATAAATCTTTCTCTCTGTATCTGTCTTTTACTCCTTCTTCTAAGTTTATCTTCTGCCACCCCTGGTAGAATTGATGCACCAATTCTCAGAGAAAAAAGAAAAGACAGTACACTAAGATTTTTATTCCTAAGCTTTCCTTCAATCAGGGAAACGTTGTAAAATACATGATCTACCTTTCAAATAATTTGTAAATACTAATTTCTTTTCCAAACATGGGCACTACTTTCTTATGAGAATTCTTTCTTTTGAATTAGAGTTTACTAGCATAGTTCATGTTGGGCTATTAAATGAATGGTTAACAGTTCAAAGCCACTAGCTTTCCTTCAGAGAAAGCTTAGGCATTCTGTTCCTCTGAAGATTTATAGACTGGAAATCTGATGAAGGCTCGAAATCACAATAAAGGAGCACTTGTGTGGTGCAAATTGACTACAATGGAAAGACTGGAAGTTTGAACCTACTCAGAGAGGCCACAGGGAAAAGGGTGGGCAATCTATTTTGAAAGTTCACAGTTCTGACAACATATTTTGAGTGCTGTTTTACACTACATACGTGGAGTTGCCAAAAGTCTGAATCAACTTAAAGGCAACAGGCTTGGTTCTTGTTAATGCTCAACAATTCAAATCCTAATTAACTTTATTAATGACTGTTGTCAAACTCAAAATTATGTAAACTTATACATAAACAAAAAAATCAATTTTCAAGAGTGGGATTTTCATCCCATTATTCAAGGGATATGCCACCACCCCAGTGATGGACAAACATGCAAAGAAGGGGGAGATTGGTTTGAGAAGTAAACTGATAGTAAATAAAGCAGAACTTATCCAATTAAGAAGGAATTGACTGATACAGAAAATACGTGTCCTAAGAAGTAACCACAAATAATTAGCTTAAAGATTTCTTCATGACATAAGAGATTTAAGACTATTAACCTCAAAGAAAATTCACAAATGATGTGTGGCTTAAAATAAAAATTCACTCAAGAACTTAAAATGAAAACAGAAATAATAGTTAACTCAATCATTTCTTCATAAGCATTACAAAGTAGAAAATGTCAATTCTTGAAAAATATCACCTTAAGTCTTATAAACTAGAAATAACTGGAAAAGGGAAAAAGGTATACTACATGCATGGTCTAGCCACTCATAGATGGAACAGTAGGAAACAAGTAAATGAAAACATGAAAATACATGCTTCATGTTCATGGTCATAAAAAACACTATGTATAATAAAATGCTCTCAGCCTGTTAAATGCATTTTTCATTTTTGAGTTAAAAACAAAACTACCATGTTTTTCTCCTAACACCAAATTTGTTTCCCAAAATCCAATTTGCTTTCCAAAACAAAAAAAACTTAAGATGCATAACTTTGAAAAGTTCTCTTATCTTTTAAAGATAAAATGGGGGGGGAGAAAAAGAAAAATTCACTAGCAGTAATGAAATAGAAAACTGATTAGACTTTATCAAGCATTAACTTCTTCAGCCCTGAAAAACCTATTTAGGGGAAAGATCATGGTCAGTAATTAGTTCTTCGAAATTCTTATAATTGTCTCATAGCCTTATATTTTTAAGACTTTAAATGATAAAACTTTATTCTGGGGAAAAGAGGCATGTGCAAACTTTGTAATACAATGCATATCATATATTGAAACAGCAGAGTCACTCTCCAGAAAGTACACAAGGTTTCATCAATCACATTCACTCTTAAAACTATTTTGCCTTTTCATTAGCATTAGGCAAAGCCTAGGAAAACAGCACAGACTTTTCTTTAAGAATACAACATACAAGAAGCATGGTTTTAATTTAAGGTGACAAGTATGAGGCAAAAGTTATGATATCCGCAAGAAAATACATAATTAATTATCCTTTCTGGGTCTTAATGTAGAAAAAAATGAATAAAGAAGAAATTTAGTATCTCTTACTATACCCTTTTAAGTACATTGGGATTTTCAAGTCTCAAAACTTACGAAAAAAATTTAAAACATGCTTAAGCAGCTAATAACTGTGGCTACTGTGGGGATAGAGAAGGGCAGTGTGAATGATGAAAGTAGAAATAAAAGTTTTCATTATGTAGATTTTATACCTTTATTATTATTAAATAATACTAAGACATCACCTATGCAAAAATATCTTAAAAAGTAACTATAAAGGAAAAGAAAGTCATTAAAGAACATATAGGAAAATGGGCACAGGATATGAACAGAAACTTCACCAAAGAAGACATTCAGATGGCTAACAAGCATATGAAGAAATGTTCAAAATCCCTAGCTCTAAGAGAGATGCAAATTAAAACAACTGTGAAAGAGCATTTCACCCCAGTCAGAATAGCAAAATTTAACAGAACAGCAAGCAACAAATGCTGGCAAGGTGTGGAGAAACTGGAACCCTTATTCACTGTTGATGGGAGTGTAAAATAGTGCAACCACTGTGGAAAGCAGTGTGGTGCTTTCTCAAAAAGTTGCAAATAGAGATACCATTTGACCCAGCAATTCCACTACTGGGAATATACCCTAAAGAGACCATAACCGACATCCAAGCAGATATATGCACGCCCATGTTTATCGCAGCTTTGTTCACAATAGCAAGAAGTTGGAAACAAACTAAGTGCCCATTAACAAATAAATGGATAGAGAAGCTGTGGTATATTCAAACAATGGAATATTATGATGCATTGAAAAACAAGGAACTCATGCAATATTATTCAAAATGGGTGACCCTGGAGGACATTATGCTGAGTGAAATATCTCAGTCATGAAAGGACAAATACTGCATGGTGCTACTGTTGTAGAATGAGGCTGACATCAGGTGGGGGTAAGTCTGAGAAAAAATGGATAAATTATTTATACTGCATTGAAGCCGATGAGGGAGAGAACATTTAAAAATAATATATTTTGGGCATTATGATTATAAAAGTTTGGAATGAGGGTTGCAGAATGGAGTATACTTGGGGTGACGGTGGGAGGGTGTGGGGGGATTGTATACCAATGAAGGAGGTTTTTTTTTTTGCTTCTAAAGAAGAGTGAACTGGAAGTGGGGGTGGGGTGGGGGGGAGAAAAGTGCAACAATGAATGATTGGAAATCCACAATCTCTGTAAATGTTCATTGAAATTAATCATAATAATAATAAAAGTAAAAAAAATGAACATGAAGCTTATGAGAAATAGGAAGAAAAATGGAAAACAAATGCACACAAGAGTGATTTTAGGTAAGAAGTTTATTTTTAAAGCCACTGACTACAACATTACCCCAATGTTGAATTAGGTATGCATTTTCTCTATTTTTTGTCTACCATATTTTTGAAGCCCTAAGTTAATGTTATTAACCTAAAACCTTTTGCCCATTCAATCGGTATCCTGAGTAAATAATATGAAGAGCTGGACGGTATGAAGCAGCACACTACTGCAGGATTGGAACAAGATTCATTAACCTGCGATGTACAAAAGATACAACTTTGCTGAAAGTGAAGAGGGTTTAAAGCACTGTCAGACTGCAGCTTTCAGGAACAATTACAATTCAATATAAAGGAAACCCTTCTCCAAAGACTAGTTCCTCCAGGCTACATACTCAAAGTATGTGAGATGGAGCCTCAAAATCCTTGCCTCCAAGGAGCAGCATGGTTTCACTCTCTCCAGGACAGATCTGTTAATTCTTGTGACAGTCCATGGTATGTTCAATAGTCTTCTCCAGCACCACAACTCAAAAGTATCAACTCTTCTGTCATCCTTGGTCATTGTCTAGTTCTTTGACATGCAGAAACTAACTGCAAAGACTAGGACCTGCACCTGGCACACCTTAGTCTCTAGACTGACATCCTAGCTTGTCAGTACTCTGGAGAGAGGTTTATGACAGCAGATTTTATCAGTGCAACTAGTCTTTTGATTTCCTGACTGCTGGTTCCATGTGCAATGACTGTGGAACCGAGCAAGCTGAAATTATTAACACTCAATCTCTTCTTTATCCATCATTATGCTGCCAATTGGTCCAGTGGTGAGAATTCTTGTTTTCTTCATGTTGAGCTTCAATCCATATTGCAGACTACAGTTCTTGATCCTCTGCAGCAAATACTTCAGGCCCTCCTCACTTTCAGCAAGTAAGATTTTGTTATCTGTATATTTCTAATTCCACATTCCTCCTCATAAAGTCCAGCCTCTCAAGGCCTACAGACTGAAAATTACACTCTTTTTTTCTGATTTTGAACCATGCAGCGTTTCTTCGCTAATTCTGATGACTGCCTCAGAGTCCAAGAACAGGTTTTGCATGAGCACTATTGGGTCTTCTGGGATTTCCATTCTTCTCAACATTATCCATAATTTGTTTTGTTCCACACAAACGTCTTTGCACAGTCAGTGAAACAGAAACATTCCTCTGGTACTCTTTGCTTCTGCCAGATCCATCTGGCATTGGCAGTGATGTCCTCAGTGCCACGGCCTCTTCTAAACCCAGCTTTCTGTCAGTGTATGGTCCCATGGATAATCTTCAGCAAAATTTTGCTTGCATGTGATAGTAGAGATCCTGTGCAATAATTTCCATACCCTATTTGATCACTTCGTTTTGGAATGTGGATAAATATGGATCTCTTCCTGTCAGTTGGCCAGGTGGTTGTCCTCCAGATTTCTTGGCACAGCCTGGTGTGCACCATGCAGGGATGAACCTGTTATTTATATTGTTGTTGTGTTCCATCTCTGACGGGTTTTCAGAGGCAGTTTTACAATTGCACAGGAAGACATTGCCCAGGTGGTTCAGTGCTAGAATTCTTGCCTGCAATGCAAGAGATCTAGGTTTGATGGATGCCCATCGAGTTCCTATTAGTACAGCCACTACTTTGTCAATGAAGGCTGGCACATTACTGAACAAGTTGTAATGGTGCATCCACAGTAAGATATATTAGTAAAGAAAACTGGAAATGTACCTCCAAGAAATTAGCCAATGAAAACTCTAGGGATCATAATGGTCTGATCCTGTTGTAAAGGTGATTGTCACTTAATGGATCATAGATTAGGAGTTGCACTGCCAACCCAAAGGAATGTGATTCGAAACCACCAGCTTCTCCATAGGAAAAAGATGGGCAATTTCCTCCCATGAGATTAACTGCCTCTGACAATGCACTGAAGCATCAGCTATGAGTTGGATCTGATTCAATGTACAACAAGGGGAATATATACTTTGATCTGTAGGTTCATCTGTGTTAGCATCTTGGGGAAACTTGCTCCTATTATTTCTTTTCATCTTTGTATCTTAAATTTTTTCTCTGGGCATTCTGATTATACTGCTACTAGACTTCCTCTTTCTATTCTTTTCCTTATTTTGTTTTGATCCTCCATTTCTCTTAGAACCACTTAAATTCTTGTCTAAAATGGACTTTTATATTTCAACCATTCATTAATCTCACTTGTATTAAAAATGTTATTATCCTAGAACTCTCATTCTTAAAGATACTTCTATGATGGCCAAATGCAGCCAGAAATGTACGATCTGGCTAGAAGAAAACTGAGGAACAGGACCTTCTAAAGATTAAATCCCTGTGCACATCACAAACATTTTCTGACAGAGAGAAAAGAAAACCTACTCACTGGGAAAACATCCCCCAAACATGTGGCAATACCATTTCAGACAAGGGCTTTATCTGAAAAGTTTACAGAGTCCTACAGGCTTCCATAAGAAAAAGACTGATAACACAATTACAAAATGGGCAAAAGACATGGAAAGACTTTTCATAGAGGAAGATATTCAAATGGCCAACAGACATATTAAGAAATGCTCAAAATCACTTGCAATAAGAATGATGCAAATCAGCACCACAATGAGATACCATTTTACTCCAGTAGCAGTGGCAAAGTTTAATAGGACAGCAGGTAATAAGTGTTGGAGAGGATGTGGCAACATAGGAACTCTTACACATAGTTCGTGGGGTTGTACAATGGTACAACCACTCTGGTAGTAAGGCAGTTTGGCATCTCCTCATAAAGCTGAACCTAGAAATTCCATATGATCCAGCTATTCCACTGCTTGTAATATACCTCAAGAAAATGAGAACTGAGACACAAGCAGAGTTTCATACACCAATGTTCATAGCAGCATTATTCACCATCACAAGAACATGTTAATAGCCCAAATGTTCAACCACAATAGACAGATTGAGAAATTATGATACATTCACATGATGGAATACTATGCAGCATGCAGGTGTAACAATTTTGAAAATCACTAACTTGGGAGGGACTGGAGAGCATTATGATAAGTGAACTAACTCAGTCCTATAAGGATAAAGACAGTATACGATTATTTTGTAGAAATAGAAAGATAACTATTAAACCGTGTACGAGGATCCAAAGGGTGGAGGGGTGAAGCAGAGGGATGAGGATGGGCGAGGGGTGAGGTGGGTAATCATAGTGTCCCACCATTTGATAGGTAGAGGGAGGGGTGGATGAAGGAAATGGGAAAGATCTGGTGTGAAAAACAATGTGTACAAAATTTGTAAACAAACCAATAAAAAATAAAAATTTTCTTTTTAAAAAGGCAACCCTCTTTGTTTCAAAGAAATTATTTTAACTAATTATTTTTGTTTTTAAGACTATATCGACAAACACACCAAATCAGCACTTTCTACATGGACAATTCAGTGGCACTGATTTTGCAGCCACCATCATTCTACTTTTCTAAATTGTTCCCCCCACCCCGTTAACATAAACTCTTTGCTCCCTAAGAGTCTTAACTGGTTCTCATTTAATACTTCAAGTTGCTTTGTCAACCTGATGCCATATAAATAATTAAGAGTGGAATGCTCACGAAGATTTCTTTTTTAAACTAGCTTAAATGAAATTGTTTGGTTCTAAGACATCTGGTGCTATTTTTAAGGTTTATAGATTGTCTCAGGACAATAGTTTCATGGGTTCATCCAGGCTCCATGGCTTCTGGAAGTCGAGTCTTGGAGAGTTTTAAACGCTATTCTCCACTTTGTGCCATATCATCAGGATTCTTATAAAGAACTTTTGATCTAAATGATGCTAGCCAGTCACCATCAAGCTCTTCCCTTCCCAAGGCAAAAGAGTGAGTAACTTATGGAAGCCGAATAATTTCTTGTAGGTTGGCAATTTTGTGACCACAATCTCTCCTTTCTGTAAACATTGTTACCTATCCTGTTATTTAGGATCTCACAATTTTATTATTTACCTTTATTGGAATCTAAGTCTAATGTTACATTCAATGACTGAGTAAAAATGCTTGTATTCTGATGTGTGTAAATGATATACACTGTGAGTCTTGCAGAAAGAATTTGCTTCTCTTGACTGACAGGACACACAACTAATCTGAAAACACATAAGATCTTGACTTTTATGATCCAAGCCCAACAAATGAGTCCTTGGTTCCCCTTTCTAATTTTCTCTCCCACGTGCCTGGAAGACCTGCTTAACTCATGAATAGTTTCTTATTGTGGAGGCTCTAAATCCCAAATATTTTGAAGAATCCTTGGAGAGTTTACCTACATCATATAATGCATTCTTTCAGATTGTATTTGTTCAGACTTACAATTATTTACTCTTCTAGACATAAGCAGAACCTGATTGTATATTTTATTCTTCTACTTTCTCTTTTTTTTTGGGAAAATTTATTTTTTCCTTTAGCAAAGTTAGAAAATATTAATGAAATAAATTCTCTTAATATAGTCTTATAAAGCCACCGATAGATTATTTGTGATTGGTCAAAAGAAACAAAGTGGGAAGGTTCATATTTGACATGATCAGGCAGATGCTTCAGTAAATAAAGTAGAAAATCACCAAAAATATTTAACTTAAAATAGTTAATTATCTGGTACAAGGCTAAAACCTTTTGAATGTTCATCTGGTAATTAGTTTCCACTTTCTTACATGCCACAGGCTTTTTCATCATTATTCAACTCCAGTTTCTATTTTTTTAAAATGGAGACAAAACCCAAATAATTGTGGTGTAATCTAAGTGTAAGAGTATATAGATTTTTGCCACTCCAACCTCCAAATGTTTTCTTAGGGTTTGTACAAACTACAACAACAATTTTCTCCATTTATATATAACCTGCCTTTAATCAAGTTTTTTCCAAAGCAGTCAACATAATTTTTAATTAAAATACTGTTTGCTATTCCAGGCCAGATTTTATTATTTTACCTAATAAAAAATTCATTTCTATATTATAGTAACACAAACTAATAAAACAATAAAACATTCTAGAATAAACACAATTGATTCTCTATTAATAAAGAACTGGTTGGAAGTAAACAAATATTCTAGAAAACATCCTTCTAACTCAAAACATCCAACAGCTACTGGGTGTCAGTTAATTTTACAGAGGGCCTGAGAAGTATGCTGTGATTTATCAACCACTCAATCTAAAAAGTCATTAACATGTACATAATTGGCACTTTTAAGGATACTCTCTAGCTCTAAGGAACTAAAGTTTTATCTCTTGCCTCTATCTAGAAAATAAAGATGTTCTGTTATAAGGCAGGAACAAAATAAGAGCTCTCAGAGAAGACAAATTGTTATAAAAGGGTATTTTGCTGGAAGAAAAAAAAGGACTGTATAGGATAACTGAGTTTGGGGTAAAAAAAATCATTAAAAATATTTTCTTTTCTATCTTGCTGATATGTTCCTACCATTGGAAAGCCTACTAGCATTAGGAAGGAACTTGGAAAACGGAAGGCATGGAGAAAGGTGATACATGAAGGTTCAATGGCAGGCCTCAGGTAGAAAGGTTACAGAGCAGACGGTAACTTTCAGACAGGGTCAAGACCAAAAGTAGCAGAACTATGGCAAATATTTATAAAGAAAGATAAATATCTTTCTCTTGTTAATACGTATCTTTCAAATAAACAATACTGTTGTTATGAGGCACCAAGATGCCTACAACTCATAGTGACTCTATGCACAATAGCTCTGAACCCTAACCCATCCTGAGCCAATCTCACTGTCTCTGACATGTTGTTGTTAGGTCCCACAGAGTTGAGTACGACTCATAACGACTCTATGAACAAAAGATCTGAACCTAATCCTGTCCTGCACCATCTTCACACTTCCCGACACACAAGAGCCCATTGCAGCAGTCACTCTGTCAGTCCACCTGGTTGAAGGTCTTCCCCTCCTTTGTTGACACTTTACCCTTCCCATCATGCCTGTCTTCAAGGAATAGCACCTCCTAGCAATATGTCCAAAGTATGTTAGGTGAAGCCACATCATTCTTGCCTCCAAAGAGTACTCTGGCTGTACCTTCTCCAAGACCTATTTGTTTTCTTGGCCTTCCATGGAATGTTAAGTGTTCTTTTCCAACACCACAGCTCAGCTCAAAGACATTAGATACCACTATTATTCAGATATATGCACCAAAAACCAGAGCCAAAGAAGAAGAAATAGATGATTTCTACCAACTTTTAGAGTCGGAGATTGATCGAACATACAATCAAGATGCACTGATAATAATGGGTGACTGGAACACATAAGTTGGGAACAGAGAAGGCAAATCAGTAGTTGGAAAACATGGGCTTGGTGACAGAAATGAAGCTGGAGATAGAATGATTGAATTTTGTACAATCAATGATTTCTTCATTGCAAATACATTTTATAGGAAACATAAACGCAGGTTATACACATGATTTCACCTGATGGTATGCATAGGAATCAGATCGATTACATCTGCGGAAAGAACCACTGGAGAAGCTCAATATCAGCTGTGAAAACTAGGCCAGGAGCTGATTGTGGAATAAACCACCAACTACTCATAAGCAAGTTCAAGCTAAAGCTGAGGAAAATTAAACCGAATCCACGGGAACCAAACTATGAGTTCATTCCACCTGAATTTCAGAAACATCTCGGTTTGAGGTCTTGAACACTAATGAGCAAAGACCTAATGAGTTGTGGGAGGATGTCAAATGTATCATCCAGGAAGAGTGCAAATGGTCATTACAAAGACAGAAGAGAAAAAACCGACCAAAATGGATGTCAGAAGAAACTCTGAAGATTGCACTGGAGCGCAGAGAAGCCAAAGCACAAGGAAGAATTCAAGATACTAAAGAGCTGAACAGAAGATTCCAAAGGCAGCATGGAATGACAAACAAAATATTACAATGAAATGTACAAGGAGCTAGAGTTGGAAAATCAAAAGGGCTGAACTCGTTCAGCATTTCTTAAGCTCAAGAAACTGAAAAACAAATTCAAACCTCGAGTTGCTATAATCAAGCATGCTTTAGGAAGAATATTAAATGATCCAGGAAGTATTAAAAGAAGATGGAAAGAATATACTGAGTCACTGTATTGAAAGGAATTTGCAGGCACATCATAATTTAATAACATATAAGCAAGAGCCTATGTTGATGGAGGAAGAAGTTCAAGCTGCTTTGAAGGAAATAGCAAAAAACAAGGCCCCAGGAATAGATGGCATACCAATTGACATAGTTCAGCTAACAGACGCTGCCCTGGATGTGCTTACTCACCAAGTTGTGCCAAGAAATCTGGAGAACAACCACTTGGCCAACTGCCTGGAAAAGATCTATATTTGTTCCCATTCCAAATAAGGGTGACCCAACAGAGTGTGGAAACTACAGAACAATATAATTGATTTCACATGCAAGCAAGAGTCTACTGAAGATTATTAAAAAGCGAATGGAACAGCACATCAGCAGAGAACTGCCAGAAGGCCAGGCTGGGTTTAGAAGGGGTCATGGTACTAGGGATATTGTAGCTGATGTTAGATGGATCTTAGCTGAAAGCAGGGAACACCAGAAGAATAGCTGTGTTTCATTGATTATGCACAGGCTTTCGACTGTATGGATCACAAGCTGTGGCTGACTCTGAGAAGAATGGGAATCCCAGAACACTTGATTGTGCTAATGTGAAACCTATACTTGGACCAAGAGGCAGTTGTCAGAACAGAGCAGGGAAACACTGCATGGTTCAAAATTAGGAAAGGTGTATGCCAGGGATGTGTCCTATCTCCATATCTTTTCAACCTGTATGCAGAACAGATTATCCGAGAGGCTGGGCTCTATGAGGAGACGTGTGGTATCAGGATTGGTAAAGATCTACTAACAATCTGTGTTATGCAGATGACACACCCTGCTTGCTGAAACTGAGGAGGACCTGAAATGCTTGCTGCAGAGGGTCAAGGACTGCAGCCTTCAGGATGGATTGAGGCTCAAGTGTCAAGAAGACAAAGATTCTCACCACTGGACCAACTGGCAGCATCAGGATGGATGGTGAAGAGATTAAGATTGTTAACAACTTTATTTTGCTTGGCTCCATGGTCAACACTCTTGGCACCAGCAGCCAGGAAATTTAAAAAAACATATTGAAATGGGAAAGTCTGCTGTTAGGGACCTCTCCAGGGTACTGAAGAGCAATGGTGTCACTATGGAGACTAATGTGCATCTGATACAGGCTATAGTCTTTGCAATCACTTGTTATGCATCAGAGAGTTGGACAATGACTATGGAGGATAGAAGGAGAATTGATGCCTTTGAGCTGTGGTGCTGGAGAAGAGTATTGAGTGTACCCTGGACTGCCAAGAAAACAAACAGATTCATTCTGGAAAGGGTTAAAGCAAGCTTCTCTTTGGAGGCAAGGATTCTGGGGCTTCATCTGAGATACTTTGGTCATGTTGTAAGGAGGGACAGGTCCTTGGAAAAGGACATCATGCTTGGTAGGGTGGAAGGACAGCACAGGAGGGGAAGACCCTCTATGAGGTGGATTGATTCTGTGAGTGGGGTAATCGGGATGGGTGTGTCAGAGGCAATGCGATTGGCACAGGATAGAGCAGGGTTTAGGGCTGTTGTACATAGGGTCACTATGAGTCACAACCGACTTGACGGCACATAACAACAACATCCTTATTCATTGACCCGGTCTCAGATGCATAGCTAGTAATCAGGAAGACCATGGCCTGAATGAGATATACCTTAGTGCTCAAACTGACATTACTATTTCTCAATAATTTGGAAAGGTCCCTAACTGCAATGCATCTCTTTATTTCCTGACTGCTCATAGCAAATGTATTAATTGTGGATCTAAGCAAGATGAAACTGTTGATAGTTTCAATCTCCTCTCCATGCATCATGACACTGCCTATTGGATCAGTGGTAAGAATCTTTGTTTTCTTGATATTGAGGCACAATCCATAGAAAGCTGCATTCCTTGATCTTCTACAACAAGTGCTTCAAATCTCTATTACTCCAGTCACTGTGTCAATCCATCTCATCCAGGGTCTTCTTCTCCTGTACTGAACCTTTGCTGTTCCAATCATGACGTCCTTCTCTAAGGATTGGTCCTTCCTCACAACATGCCCAAAGTATGTGAGACAGAGCTTCAAAATCCATGCCTCCAATTAATTAAGAATTTGTTTTTAAAATGGCAGCCACCATTCTATTTCTGTGAGATACAGTATAATGCTCACACAGAAATGTGTATTAATAAGTACTTGGTGGCATTTTAAAGATATAATTTTATTTTTTCTTATAGTTACTCTTCATGATTAAAGTACTAGAATTTACTTTAGGGAAAACATGATAAAATAGTTTTCTGAGATATTATTTAAATAAGTGTATAGTTATTTTTAATGCTCAGAAGGTCAGGGAAGTTTTCCTAATCAACTTAAAAATAGACATATTCTAACTTAGCTACGAGGAATAGTCACCATCTGTCTACCAGTTTGTCTTACTGTTGTGGCTTGCATATTGCTGTAATATATGAAGCGATGTCATAGATTTAAAATCCATTATAGACAGATAGGTTTCAGTGAAGGTTTGAGACTAAGAAAGACTAGGAGGCACGCCTGGCCTTCTACTGATGAAATAATAGGCCCTTGAAATCTCTGTGAATAAACAATAAAGAATCCATGAAACACTCAATAACATGGATGAACCTAGAGGATGTTATGGTGAGTGAAATAAATCTGTCATAACAGGACAAATATTGTATAGGATCTCTATCATAAAATGCTGAAAAATGTTTATACACAGAAAGAATCATTTGTGGATGGTTACTACGAGGTGAAAGGAAAAAAGAAGTTAGTGAATAGGTAACAGTCACATGTTATAATGGCTGAAGGGAAAGGCAATAAGGAAACAATCGTCACAGAATAATCTACCAGTCCTTGGAGAGGGATATCATGCTTGGTAGGGTGGAGGAACAGTGCAGGAGGGGAAGACCCTCTATGAGGTGGATTGATTCAGTGACTGGAGTAATTAGGATGGGTGTAACAGAGACAGCGTGATTGGCACAGGACAGAGCAGAGTTTGGGGCTGTTGTACATAGGGTTGCTATGAGTTGCAAGCGACTCGACGGCACATAACAACAATAACAACAACAGCAAGATGGTATTTGTGGTTATATTAATGATAGTGTCTCATATTCTTTTTCCTAGATTCATATTTCATACATTCCATGTTCCAATTATTAATGGATGTTTGAAGCCAATTATCTTCATTTTGAGTAATGCCATATCAACAAATAACTGTACTTCATTGGATGAAAAGTTTACTCCATCCACATCATGAAGGTATATTGCATCTTAAGGTGTCTAATTATTTTGTAATGCTATAGAATAATTGAATTTTGTACAATCAATGATTTACTCAATACAAATGCTTTTTAAAAAAACACACAAACAATAACTACACACATTGACTTCACGTCATGGGCTGCACAAGTATTCGACTGACTACTTTTGTGTAAAGAATCGGTGAAGAAGCTTAATATAGTGATCAAAACTAAGCCAAGTGCTGACTGGAGTAGACTCTCAATTTTTGTTATAATTTTTTAATGTGCCACCGAGTCAGCAGTGACTCACAGTGACCCCAAATTCAATTTCACTGACTCTGACACACTTACCCCCATTACCCTTGTTACTGTGTCAATCTATCTCATCCAGGGTCTTCCTCCACTGCAGTGTCTCTCCACCCTTCAAAGCATGTCTTTCTCCAAGGGCTGGTCCCTCCTGGCTACGTGTTCAAAGTATGTAAGACGGAGCTTCAAATTTCATGCCCCCAAGGAGAGACTTGGTTTCACCCTCTTCCAGGCAGATCTGTTTGATTATTGGTGGTCCATGGTATGTTTAATATTCTTATCCAGGACCACAACTCAAAGGCAATGATTCTTCTTCTATCCCCCTTAGTCATTGTCCAGCTCTCCAATGCATAGCAAGTAATTGTGGAGATCATGGTCTGGACCAGGTTATCCTTAGTCTCTAAAATAACATCATTGCTCCTCAATACTCTGGAGAGGTCTCTGACAGAAGATTTTCACCATTCAATTCATCTTTGATTTCCTGACTTCTGGGACCAGGAGTGATGACTGTGAAGCTAAGCAAACTGTAATTGTTAACCTCAATCTCTTCTCCTTATATTATGGTGCTGTCAACTGGCTCAGTAGAGAGAATTTTTGTTTTGATGTTAAGCTTCAATCTATACTGAAGACTACAATCTTTTTCTGCAGCAAGTATTTCAAGTCCTCCTCAGTTTCAGCAAGCAAGTTTGTATCATCTGCATAACATATGTTGTTGATGAGTCCTCCTCCAAACCTGATGCCACATTCCTCCTCATAGAGCCTAGCCTCCTTAATTGTCTGTTCTGCATATAGATTTAAAAGGTATGGAGATGGGATGCATCCTTGACACACTCCTTTTCTGATTCTGAATCATGAAGTGTTTGTTTTCTTGCTCTGTTCTGAGGATTGCTTCCTGGTCCAAGTATAGGTTTTGCATGAGCACAATTAAGTGTTCTGGGATTCCCATTTTTATCAAGGTTAGACACAATTTGTTATGATCTACAGTCAAATCACATTGCATAGTCAACAAAACAAGGATAGAAATTTCTCTTGTACTCTCTGCTTTCAGGCAAGATCTATCTGACATTAGCTATGATGTCTCTAGTGCCATGGCCTCTTCTAAATCCAGCCTGTATTTCTGGTAAGTAGTTCTTTGTCTATATACTGTTCCAGTTGGTTTTGGATAATCTTCAGAAGGATTTTGTTTACATGGGATATCAGTGATACTGTTAGTGGGCATATTCAAACTGAAGATGAAGAAAAAGAAAATAAGTTCACAAGAACCAAAATACGATCTTGAGTCTACCCAACCTTAACTTAAAAACCATATCAAGGCCCAAACACTAATGACTGAAGACCAGGTGAGTTGTGGAGTGACATCAACAATAACATCCTTGCAGAAAGCAAGAATTCTTTACAAAGATAGGGTAAAAAGGAAACATTAAAGATATGTCATGAGACTGAGAATTGCATAGGAATGTCGAGATGTAAAAAAATAAAGGATTGCTGTTGTTATTGTTATGTGCCGTCAAGTCACCTGTAACTCATAGTGGCCCGATGTAAGACAGCCCCAAACCCTGCTCTATCCTGTACCAATGTTACTGTCTCTGACACACCTACCCTCATTACCCCAATCACTGAATCAATCCATCTCATCAAGGCTCTTCCTCCCTTCTGCTGTCCCTCCATCCTCCCAAGAATGACGTCCCTCTCCAAGGACTGGTCTCTCCTTGCAACATGTCCAAAGTATGTCAGACAGCTTCAGAATCCTTGCCTCCAAGAAGCAGCCTGGTTTCACCCTCTCCAGGATGAAACTGTTCATTGTCTTAGCAGTCCATGGTATATTCAATAATCTTCTCCAACACCAGAGCTCAGAGGCATCAATTCTTCTTCATCATCTCTAGTCACTGTCCATAGAGTACTCTGTCTGATGCATACCAAGTGATTGCAAAGACCATGGCCTGTATCAGGCGCACCTTAAGTCTCCAGACTGACATCACTGCTCTTTAGTACTTTGGAGAGACTTTCCCCAGTGCAATTAGTCTTTTAATTTCCTGGATGCTGGTGCCAAGAGTGTTGATTGTAGAGCCAAGCAAAATAAAGTTGTTAACAATCTCTATCTCTTCATCGTCTATAATGATGTTGCCAATCGGCCCAGTGGTGAGAATCTTTGTTTTCTTAATATTGAGCTTCAGTCTATACCAAAGGCTGCAGTCCTTGACCTTCTGCAGCAAGGACTTCAGATCCTCAGATTCAGCAAGCAGGGTTGTGTCACCTGCATAATGCAGATTGTTGATGACACCACCTCCAGGCCTGATGCCACATTTCTCCCCATAGAGCCCAGCCTCCCGGATAATCTGTTCTGCATATAGATTGAAAAGGTATGGAGATAAGAAACATCCCTATTGTACACCTTTCCCAATTATGAACCATGCAGGGTTTCCTTGCTCTGTTCTGATGACTGCCTCCTGGTCCAAGTATAGGTTTCACATTAGCACTATGAAGTATTCTGGGATTCCCATTCTTCTCAGAGTCAGCTAGTTTGTTGTGGTCCACACAGTCAAATGCCTTTGCACAGTCAATGAAACATAGACATTCCTCTGTTATTCCCTGCTTTCAGCTAAGATCCATCTAACATTAGCTTCAATAACTCTAGTAAGGAAATTGGCAGCATCAGGATGGATGGTGAAGAGATTGAGATTGTACACAGCTTTAGTTTGCTTGGCTCCACAGTCAACACTCTTGACACCAGTAGCCAGGAAATAAAAAGGCACATTGCCATGAGAAAGTCTGCTGTTAGGGACCTCTCCAAAGTACTGAAGAGCAATGGTGTCTCTCTGGAGACTAAGGTGCGTTTGATACAGGCCATGGTCTTCACAATCACTTGTTATGCATCAGAGAGTTGGACAATGACCAAGGAGGATAGAAGGAGAATTGATGCCTTTGAGCTGTGGTGCTGGAGAAGAGTATTGAGAATACCATGGACTACTAGGAAAACAAACATTCGTTTTGGAAGGGGTTATACTGGATGGCTCCTTGGAGGCAAGGATTCTGAGGCTCCGTCTAACATACTTTGGACATGTGAGGAGAGACAGGTCCTTGGAGAAGGACATCATGCTTGGGAGGGTGGAAGGACAGCGCAGGAGGGGAAGGCCCTCTATGAGGTGGATTGATTCAGTGACTGGGATAATAGGGATGGGAGTGTCAGAGACAGTGCGACTGGCACAGGACAGAGCAGAGTTTAGGGCTGTTGTACATAGGGTCACTATGAGTCACAAACGACTCAACGGCACATAACTACAACAGCAACAACAACAAAGATTGCTGAAGTGAGGGAAATGAATGCGCAGACAAAGCAAAGTAGTATAGTGATATGTGCAAAGAGCTGGAGTTAGGGGGGTGGGGAAGGGAAGAAAGAAGCAGCTCAGCATTACCCAAGTTGGAAGAAAAAAAAAAATCAAGCCTTGAGCTGCAATACTGAAAGATGCCATGGGAAAACCCCCTGGATGAAAATTAGGAACCAATGATGATGAAGGAAGAAGTTCAAATTGCACTAAAGACAACAGCAAAAATTAAGGAATTGATGGATACCAAGTGACTTGTTTCAACAGATGCAGTCCTGGAGGTGCTCATTAGACTACTACAGGAAATTTAAAAGACAAGTACTGGCCAACTGACTGGAGATCTATATTTGTTCTCATACCCCAAACGGTAAACCACCAGAATGTGTAAATTATCAAGCAATATCATTAATACCATACGCAAAGAAAATGTTGCTGAAGACTACCAAAAAAACTTCCAAAAAACAAACAACTGGCTGAAACAGAATATGGATAGCAAACAGCCAGAGATTCAGGCTAGATTTAGAAGAGGTTGTGGCACCAGGGATATCACTGCTGATGTCAGATGGATCTTGATTGAAAGCAGAGACAGGAAGACATCTGAGTTTTATCGACCACGCAAAAGCCTTTTACTCTGTAGAACATAATAAATTGTGGTTAACATTGAGAAGAGTGGGAATCGCAGAACACTTAACTGTGCTCATACAAAACCTTTATTGGGAATAGGAAGCTGGTTTTCAAAGAGAACAAGGCAACACTTCATGAATTAAAATCAAGAAAAGTGAGTGTCAGGGCTGTATCCCTTTTCCATATTTGCTCTATGCCAAAGAAATAATTTAGAAGCTGGACTTTATGAAAGTACATACATTTGACAGCAAGACTGGAGGAAGAATGATCAACAACCTGCGGAGGAAGACTGATCAACAACCTGCATTACGCAGATGACACACCTTTGCTTGCTGAAAGTAAAGAGCACTTGAAACAACTGCTGCAAAACATCAAGGGCTACACGCTTCAGTATGGATTACATCTCAACAAGAAGAAAACAAAAATCCTCACCATAAAGCCAACAGGCCTTAAAAAAAAATAGGAACTATCAATGATATCATCTTATTTGGATCAACAACCTTGGTACCAGCAATCAGAAAAATCAAAAGGTGTGTTGCCTTAAGAAAGTCTGCAGTCAGAGACTTCTTAGAAGTGCTAAAGAGTAATGATGCCAGTTTAAAGAGTAAGGTGCACCTGGTTTCAAACTTTAATTATTTGCTATGCATTTGAGAGTTGGACAGTGACTAAAGATGACAGAAGAAAACTGATGCCTTTAAGTTGTGGTGCTAGAGACGAGCACTGAAAAATCCCGTGGATTAGCAAGATGATCCCTGAAGGGCATGATGGTGAAACTTCGTCTCATATACTTGGGAATGTTGTTACAAAGAGCCTTGGAAAAGTGGAAGGTGAGCAAAGGAGGAGACCTTCAAAGAGATGGATTGAAAAAGTGACTAATAACTACCTTAGAATGGCAGAAATGAGGAGCACAGGGTAAGGTTCAGATCTGATGTTCATGGAGTTGCTATGAATTGTACTCGACTTGAGGGTCCCTAAGAACAACAACATCATTCCACATTTATTATCAAATTACCGAAACCCAAACGTGACAGCAATAGTATAATAATGCTAAAAGTTTTTTTATGTGAGTTTTCCAGGTTATTGTAATTTTTTTTTTTTATGAAACAAGTTTTGTTCTAGGAATCAGTCACTCTTTTCCTCAACTAGAGAAATGAAACAATTTTGGGGAAAACATCAGTTAGTTCTAGCAAGCCATTTACAGGATATTTGCAACTTTAAAGACCAGTAAACACTGTATAAGGGAGCTCTGGATCTAGTGGGTAAGGAGTTGTGCTGTCAACCCAAAGGCAAGCAGTTCAAATTCAATAACTGCTCTATGGGAGAAAAATGAACAATCTCCTCCCATGCAATTTAGAGGCCATGAAAACTTGCCTGGGATCAGCTATGAGTCGATTCTGACAAAAGCAATGAGATAGAAAGAAGAATCACTATATATTTAAAAATAATTATCCATTGCTTTTGCTTTTGCAAGAGTCAAGCATACCTTATACACAATGCAGATTCTAGGAATTGTCTGGTAAAGAGAAGCACTCTTGAGAAAACGAAGCTAATTCAGAACAAAAATTATATGTGACAGTAGTCTGCTATTTTTACATTTTTTTCTGAATCAAGACCAGATAAACAGCAGATGGGTTGCCTTCTGTAAATGAAAGAATACAAATAATATTTTCCTGTTTGTTTTCTATAAACCTAGTTTTTTTAAAAAGTATTCTAATGTGAATTTGATGGTCTGTTACACAGCTCTACTGCCGGGGGAAAAAAAAAACAAAACAACACACGAAAAACCCAACAAAGCCCAAAATGGTTCTAATATCAAAATTCCTTAGGGCATACAGCATTTAGGGAAAGAAAAAAACAAAAACCTCAAATAAACAACATAAATAGATGAAAGAGATTTGGGGGGAAAAAGAAAGGGGCAACTGGGGAAGGAAACATAGTCTTTTTTTAAAAAAACACACACAACAATGCTTAAAAGAAAAAACTTGATTCAAATACAGGAAATGGATAATCCTTTTTCAAACTTTAAGAATGACATACTTAAAATAACAGAAGCTAACTTTTATCAAATTTTTTCTTTTTGCAAGGCATTGTGATAAGAAGTGAAACTATTTCATTGATTTTTATAATTAATCCCATTTAGTATTCATAACGGCCTGTTAAGTAGGAACTTCTGCATTTAACATATTTATTACATTTTACATAAGGAAACAGAGGCTCAGAATAAAAACATCAGAATTTAATTTCAGACTTTTTAACTTTAAAATCCATGTTTTCAGGCAATATGTTCTTATATGAAAATGATTTTCAAGAAAAATTAACAGGTTTTCATAAAACATTTAGTGTCTCTTAAAAGGCTTTAAAATAAACAAGGGAGTTCTTGAAATGAAAAATAACAGATAATTATTGGAAAATTATTATTGTTATTTAAGTAACAAAAAATATGAAATATTATTCAAGGAAAAGACATTTGTGTTACTGCCAAAAACAGCTGGGATAAAATATCTTAAAATCTAGGCAGTAAATTTTGACCTTGATAAGAAAACTGCCTAGAATTTAAACTAATTTAAAGTGAAAATTTTTCTTCAAATTATGGACTGACTTACATACATTAATCCAACTGGTATTTTGAATCAATATAATAAACTACATTAAAAATTTATTTTTCAGATCTTTGAAAGCTTCAGTAATATTACATAACTATAAAAGAATCTTACTTATTTTTAAGTAGATATATAAAAATATTTTCTTCATCACCTTAAGATTCTATTCCAAAGATAACATTATTGCTTAAAATACATAAAAAGCATTCATTTGGTATTATCATCTGAGTCTACAAAATATTCTTTTAGGTAAGCTTAATGATAATAAATTTTATTCTATTTTGTGTAGGTGTTAACTCAAATAGAATTCATTACCTCCAATGCTAAGTTAACATGGTTAGATGAGATACTTGTAGTGTAAAATTTTACATGAAAACAAATACTAAAATTCTAATCTCTGACTATTAAAAAAATTAAGTTACAGAGAGAGAAGGAATAGAGATGATACAATGTGGAAACTGTAAAAAAAGTCATATATAGAAAGACCAGATAGTTACTAATGGTTAAATTTAAAATAATTATTAAATGTATTTTAAAAATTAGAAAGTATTGCTTTTTTTCGTGTAAGCGAACGAAATGCCGTCAAGACTGAGGAAGACCCGGAACTTCGGGGCCACGTGAGCCACGGCCACGGCCGCGTCGGGAAGCACCGGAAGCACCTGGAGGCCGAGGTAATGCTGGTGGTTTGCATCACCACAGGATCAACTTTGACAAATACCATCCAGGTTATTTTGGGAAGGTTGGTATGAGGCATTACCACCTGAAGCGGAATCAGAACTTCTGTCCAACTGTTAACCTTGACAAATTATGGACTTTGGTCAGTGAGCAGACAACGATAAACGCTGCAAAAAACAAGACTGGAGCTGCTCCGATCACTGATGTGGTTCGATAGGGTTACTACAAAGTCTTGGGGAAGGGAAAGCTCCCGAAGCAACCAGTCATTGTAAAGGCCAAATTCTTCAGCAGAAGAGCTGAGGAGAAGATTAAGGGGGTTGGGGGGGGGGGCTGTGTCCTGGTGGCTTGAGGCTGTGTTAATTACATGGAGGTTGGTTAATGAAATGTTTTCTCCTTAAGATCTGATCTTTTGTGGCATCTATACCTACACCTCTCCTCCTGCAGCTAATGCTGAGCAGCATCAGGATCTCTTAAGTATGGGGACCCGTTTCCCTGCTGATGGAGATGCATTAGCACTTCAGAGGTTTGAGTCATGATCTAATAAAACACTTGATTTATAAAGTGGACATTGTATCTGTTACAATCACTCTGTTTTGTATTCTGAGTATACTGTCAGTGGAACAGTATACTCTAGATGCTCTGTAGGGCTAAAAAAGGACTCCTGTTTTGATGGAGCATGTGTTATATATAGAATCGACTCAGCTGATACAACTGAGTCAAAACCTGAATCCAAATATAATACATGAGCATGTGTGCTCACATGTTCCTCCCCGCAGGAAGATTTGGTAGATCTGCACTGACAGGCTCATCTTTAGGTTAGCAGTTTTGAACACCAGTGGATTCATGCATCAAAGTGGGGTATAATCCCAGAACACAATTTTAAGCATTCATTAAAGAGCTTAACTAGGAAAAAAAAAAATTAGAAAGTATTGGCAAAACATGAGCTAAGATTTCAATTCCAGAGTCTAGAAAAACAAATTCTCAGGAAGAGAGTAGAAAAGACATAAAGGAAAGAACAGAAATAAAGGAGTTAAAACATTAATTCTTCAATAAGGTAAACATGTCTGAAAACTACTCAAGAAGAAATACAGAATCTGGATAAACAGGAAGATGTATCAACTCTTTATAAAAATCAGATCACTCACTCATTCACTGCCATTAGATTCAGAAACAACTCATAAATGACCTTCTAGTACAGAGATAATGTGAGGTTCAGGTCTTTTGTTTATAGGGTCGCTGTGAGTCATCAACAACTCGACAGCACCTAACAACAGGTTTTCAGAGGCTGTAAACCATCATGGAACAGAAAGCCAATACTTCTCTCGAGGAGTGGCTTAGCAGGGCAACTCTTTTGTTTTAGCAAGGCAACCCCTACAGTCTATGCCATAAAAGCTTCCAAAAGCCAACAGCCTTCATTATATGCACGAAGTGTTTCAGGGAATCAATAAATAAAAAAACTACTCTCCAGTTCACTTTCTAAGTATTATAATCTTTATACTTAAACTGGACAGGCAAAAGAGAAATCACCAATTTTATCAGTGTTAATATAAAAACAAGGAGCTCTGGTAGCAAGAAGCTGCACTGCAATCCTGAAGACACGTGTGCTATGGGTTGGTTCCAACTCGACAGTAAACAACAACAATAATATAAAAACTCACAATATTAGCTAATCACAATTAACAAGGTTTAATAATAATACAGCCAAATTAATTTTATCTGAGGAATCTAAGGGTGACTCAAACACCAAAATGTATGTTTATACAAATTAAGAAATTTAAAGATAAAAGAAACAAACAGTAGATGTAGAAAACATACGCAATAAATGTAAAATTCATAATTAAAAAAAATCTCAGAAGAACAGATGGAATAGATGAAAAACAACTAAGTTGGTAAAGAGATCTTTTTAAACATGTACAAACAACACACTTTTAGCAAAATGTTGGTAATACTGTTATTAGCAGGACAAAGCAAACATGTACCGTATTCCAGATTTATTCAACACTGTACTGTGAATCACATTAAATGCAATAAAACAAAAAGAAGTGAAACATAAGGTAGTATATGAAACACAGCTGATCTTACTGATAGAGAACGGGATTTATACAAAGAATATATAAGAAAATTTACACACAATTAGAACAAATAAGAATTCAACAGGTGTACAACTATGTTCATAGCAACATTACACACAACAGCAAGAAAGTGAAAGCAACTTAAATGCCCATTAACAAATTAATGGATTGAGAAATTGTGTATTCACACAATGAAAACCATGCAGCACTAAGGAGCAACAATTTTGTTTTTACCATATAACATAAAGAGAGCCTAGAGAATATTTTGCTGAGTGAAGTTTGAAGAACAGGAAAGTTGGAGAATGTGAAACTGATACAAGGTCATACTAACAGAACACTGGACTAGAATAGAGAGCCTAGGAAACTCTGTTGGCATAGTCCATAGCATGCGGGGCTATGAACTTAGAGAGAGAACCTAGAAGCAAAATGTCTATGTTATAGAGGCTATAAAAGAACCCAGATTGGCTATCTGATCAATGATGTATATAGAGAGCACACTGTTCATCCATTTAACATTTTAAAAATGTTTTACATAATATAGAAAAAAACCAAATTCAAAGTATTCAACATAGAAATATAAATTTAAAATTCTGCTAGATAAACATACTGTAAAACAATGCTATGACTAGGTAGAATTTCTTAAACTACAAAATGCAAAGAAAGCATAAAGTGAAAAGACAGGCCATTGACCAGGAAAAGGTATCTGTAATACAAATAACTGACAAAGAGTATTTTTTTTGGGGAAAAAAAGAAATGCAAAACAATAGCAATAACAGTAATAATAAACAGAAGAAAAAGAAGCTAGCAACTAACAGTAAGTGCTTAGCCCTTGTTATATACCAGGCACTTTTCTAAGTGTTTACATGGACAATCCTAAAAACCTCTGTAGGTAAATTCTTATTATCTTCATTTTATATAAAAAGAAACTGAAGCAGAGAGATATGAATATGTTCAAGGTTATAAAGCTATAGAAATTTTTAAAAAACAAAACAAAAAAAATTCCCCATAGTGATATGGAAATAATGACTTACAGTAATAAAATACGTAATGACAGTAAACGAAACAAGTACCTATGTTGTTGTGTACCACTGAGTCAGAACAACTCACAGCTGACCCACCAGTGGATTTTCAGAGGCAATAAATCACACAGAAGGGAACTGTCCATCCTTCTTTCATAGAGCAGCTGATGGATTCAAACTGCTTGCCTCTGGGACTTCAGTGAATCTGGAATTATTAACTAGGCCACCAGAGCTCTCAGTTACTGTTGTACTTCAATATGTACCTACACTATCATTAGTAAATCAGTCTCTAATCTTTTCTAGAGGTTAGAAGTATTTAAAAAAGTATTTTAAACTCATGACTATGAAAATAGGAATGTTCCTGTGTAGCTCAAATTAGTTCTAAGAATGGGAAAAGAATTATAAGAATGTTTTGAAATTATATTTCACTTAACCTAATTTATGTGTTTTAATTGATACTTTATATAATTTTTTTAATAGTCAAACATTATTTCCTCAAAATGTTTTCAAAACTGACACTCACATTTACTGCTGTTGAGGTGTTTTTTTGTTTTTACTCCATCTAACATCTGAGGTTGTAAATTATAATGGGAGGAGATCGCTCATCTTTCTCCTGTGTAATCAGTGGTGAATCCCAACTGATGGACAAGTGGGACTTCCGGGATAGGAGTGGAACTCACAATGGACCACACCACCAAAACACCAAAATCCCTTAGATACGTGGATAGCATGCATGAGACACATAGAAAATTTAACACCATCTTCTTTTTTCTGTATTAAGTGCAACATTTTGTTACTTTAGTTTGAAAACGAAAAGTTCTTAGTAAGCAATTTGGTTAAAAAAAAGTAATAGAATTTGAAGAACTTATTTCCTTCATCTTCTTAATTATAAGTTGTTTTACTTTTAAAAATAAGTAATATAAGACATTCTGGTTCATGACATACTGTGCTACTAATGAAAGGTCACAGGGTTTTTAGACCTTTTGGTTATTATTACATGCAAGTAAAATAAGGCCGAAGGGCATTCACATATGTCTAGAACAGTACAACTACCAGAAGTTCAAGCTGGATTCAGAAGGGATACAATGCCGATGTTAGATGGATCCTGGCAGAGGGCAGAGAATATCAGAAGAGTTATCTACTTACGCTTTATTAACTATGCAAAGGAATTTGACTGTGTGAATGATAACAAGTTATGACTAACATTGAGAAGAACAGGAATCTCAGAATACATAATTGTGCTCATGAGTAACCTATACCAAGACTCTTGTGCAAACAGAGAAAGCAAACACTACATGGTTTAAAATTAATAAAGATGTGCATCATGGTTGGATCTTTTCTCCATATTGATTTATTCTGTATGCTGAGCAAATTATTTGAGAAGCTAGACTCTATTAAGAATATGGCATCAGGACTGGAGAAAGACTCATCAATAACCCTCAGTATGCAGTTGACATAACCCTACTTACTGAGAGTGAGGAAAGCTGAAACACTTGCTGCAGAAAGTCAAACACTGCAGCCTTCAACATCAATTGCATCTCAACATCAAGAAAACAATTTCTCACCAATGGACTAAACAGACAACATTTTGATAAACGGAGAAAAGATTAAAACTGTCAATGACTTCATCTTACTGCAATCCACAATCAGTACACTTGGTAGCAGCAGTCAGGAGATCAAGAAACATATTACACTGGGAAAGTCTGGAGTCAGGGGCCTCTCCAAATTACTGAGGAGCAATGATGTTAGTTTGAGGACTAATGTGCGCCTAATTCAGATCATGGTCTTTTCAATCTCTTGCTACACATCTGAGAGCTGGACAGTGGATAAGGATGACAGAAAAATAGATGCATTTGAGTTGTGGTGTTGGAGAGAGCGCTGAATATCTTATGGACCGCCAAAGAACAAAGAGATATGTCTTGGAGCCAAGGTGAAGCCAGAATGCTCTTTGAAACCAAAGCTGGTGACGCTTCATCTCACATACTTTGGGAATGTTGCTGAGAGAGTCTAGAGATGAACATCATGCTTGGAAATGTGGAGGAATGGCAGAGGAAGATCCTCAGCCAGACAGACTGACACAGTGACTGTAGCAATGGGCTCGAGTGTGTCAGAGATTGTGAGGATGGCACAGGACAAGGTTTGGTTGAGGACAGGGTTCAGATCTGTTGTTTAAAGGGTTGCTATAAGTCTTACATGACTTCATGGCACCTAATAACAACAGTAACAATAGAAAGGTCAGTAATTCAAATCCATCAACTGTTCCTCCAAAGAAGGATGGGCATCCCCTAAAAATATTTCCAGCCCTGAAAGCTAATGGACTTATGCTGTAAGTTGGAATAAACTTGAGGTAGTAAGTAAATAATTTGTGTATAATGATAAAAAGTATCATTTTGTATAATATTTATAAAACAAAGAAAAGAAACTGGCATGCTAGGATGTCAAATATTTATGAGTATTGTCCATATGCTAAACCATACACTTCTTAGTTCATTTCCATTGATGTAATTTCCCATGTACCAAGTGGAATATGCATTCAAAAAGCAGGAAAAAGACATTTTGTATCTTCAAAAAGAGCTCACTGCTTAGGAAGGGAAACAGATGAGTAAACAAAAAATACCTACAATCTATAAAAAAAGTATTCAAAGAAACAAAGATTAAAAGAGAGGACAGGGTAGCTGGCACACTGAGAATATAGGACAACTGGAATATTATGAATGGAATACACCAAAATGTGGATACTCTTTCAAGAAAACATGTTTTAAAAATTTGAAGGGTATGCCCCAACTAGGCACAGTATTATATTCCAGATACAATTTCGAGAGCCTGGAGTATAATGAACTTCAGTGACATGAATGAATCCTACTAAGAACTCAGGAACCATCATTAGAAAAAGATCCAGGCTGGGAAAGGAAAGAAATATGCAAGAAAAAAACCCACAACAAACAAAAAACAAAACCCAAACAAACGAGGAAGACTCTCAACAAGAGGGGTTGACCTAGTGACTGCCACAATGGGTATGAATATGATAGAGATTGTGATGATGGTACAGCAAGGGACGGGGTTTAGATTTGTTGTTCATAGGATCGTTATGAGTTGTAGTCAACCTGACAGCAACTAATAAGAATTCAGGAAATTAAAAAAATCAAATCCATTTTATGTTCTTTCAATAAACTTTGGCTTTAGAATTTTATAAAAACTGTACCGTTATTATTTAAGCCTGTGCTATGCAAATGATGCAATTTTGTTTGCTGCAATTGAGGAGAACCTGAAATATTACTGAAGAAGGTTAAGGACTGAAGTCTCCAATATAGATTGAAGCTCAACATCAACAAGATAAAGATTCTCACCACTGGGTCAATTGGCAACACCATGATAGATGGAGAAGAGATTGAGGTTCTTAATAATTTCATCTTGCTCAGTTCCACAATCAACACTCTTCGTACTGACAGTCAGGAAACAAAAAGATGAATTGCATTTGGTAAATTTGCTGTCAGGTACTTCTCCAGAGTTTTGAAGAGCAATGGTGTCAGTCGAGAGACTAAGTTGTAGCCAATCCAGACAAAGGTTTTTGCAATTACTTGTTATGCATCAGAGAGCTGGACCATGGATAAGAATGACAGAAGAACCAATGATTTTGGGAAGTGCTGCTGGAAAACAGTATTGAACACACCATGGATTGCTAAGAAAACCAATAGATGATGCAAAAAAACCCATTAAATAATAAATAATTATTGCATTTTTGGCCCTTTAAAAAAAAACAGTCAAAGGGTAAGAATACAGGTGTAGGTGCTAGAGGTTTTAGGGTGGGAGGGGTAAATACGTTCAGTCTTAACTCCCCTGAACTGCTTCTCTCACCATTTCTCTCCTTGGTTTAAACCCCAGTTGGCCATTTACTGAGTATGAGCAAGTGACTTAACATTCATTCATTCCTAAGCCTCAAATTATGTCAATGTGGAAGAACTATAAATCACAGAAAGAACCTGAAAGAATTTTAAGTTTTAAAAGTGATCTTTCAATTAAAAAAAGAAATCATAAAACCAATTCCAATCAGAGATTAACCAGTTTGCACAAATGTATTCTATTATGCTAATAAAAATGATAAAACAATTAACAATTCCTACTGTGACTTTGAATCAAATTTGTACCAAAAGAATCCTTTTGCCCGAGTTGATAACATACTTCTTCCCCAAAAACCTTCAGAATTCTACAACTGCTTTGTGCTAACAGAAGTAAAATGTTTCAAGAGGCAATTGCTGAGACTTGTAAAACTCTTATTTTAAAGGAATTTATATAAACCTGCATTTTACATATTTATTACAATATATTTGTTCATTTCCCCCCTTTTAATATTTTAAGGTACCCGTTAGAGTACATGAAAACTTGAGATTTTTTCCTTTAAATAACAAAGATTAGCTTCTTACAGTTTTATACATACTGAAATTTATAACAAGGCTTTCTTCCTTACCTGATATGGACATGGAATGTGATATTCTCTGCAGCGCTCTTGTATCCATGTCGTTTCCCAGATGCCTCGGTAAGCTTGCTCATAAAAGTAGCATCCAATTACAACCAAGAGTGGTACAAGATACAGAATGCTGAAAACACCAATCCGGATCATAAACTTCACCAATTTATCTTGATTTTCCTTCTCTAATGGAATTTCAATTCGAACTCTGTTTAGGGATATAATGCCGGCTAAGAGGAGAGAAACCCCAACTACCACATAAAGGCAGAGGGGAGCAAGAACAAAATATCTCAATGCATCAACATCGTAGAGGCCAACAAAACACACGCCACTAATATTGTCACCTTCAATTTTATTCATCGCTAAAAGGATGATAGTTAGAGTTCCAGGGATGCCCCATGCACTGGCGTGAAATAACAAGGCTTTCTTCTCGATAGCTTCACTGCCCCACTTTGGTACAGCTGCCAAAAACCACGTGATGGTAAGAATTACCCACCAAACACTGCCAGCCATAGTAAAGAAATAGAGTACCATAAAAAGCATGGTGCAGGCTTTATTATGAGATCCTTGTGTCACTGTGGAAGCTTTATACTGTGCAGGGCTAGAGGCATTGCAGGCTACTCGGTCTTCAAGCAAAAATCCAATGAAGAAAATTAATGATACCATCATGTAGCAGACTGCATAAAATATAATAGGCCTTTCAGGATAGCGGAATCTTGTAACATCAATCAAAAAAGTTAAAAAAGTAAACAATGTGGCAGAGAGGCAAATGATTGAAATCAATCCTATGAAATATCGAGCAAATGAAAGTTCTTCTCTCCTAAAGTACATATTTGGACAAGGAGGTGAACAATCACGCACACGTAAAAAAGAATAGCCAAGATCGGGATCAATTTTCAACTCGCGGGGACACCAAAAACCATAGTCCCTCTGCACTGCCACTGGGGCTCCTTCTGTGGGCTCTCCAGCTAAATTCAGGTCCACAAGTCGAGGATATGGCTCATCACAATCTGGAAACCTAAAGAAAAACACAAATACAAGATGTGAACAATTTTTTAATTATTCTATCTTAACAATTTAGATTTCCAAATTCAGCAGTGATATTTATTTATCCTTGTATCATTTGAAAGCAGTTAAAATAAGTAAAAATATAAAGTACAAGGTAGCATTTTACTTGTGAGCCACATAGATTTTCCATCATTGAGAAAAATAATGAGATAATAATTATTTTTGTTTTGACTTCAAAACAGTATCCATTGCTATCAAACTGATTCTAACTCACAGCAATCCTAAAAAACAGAGTAGAACTCTCCAAAAGGCTTTAAGTCTTTACAGGAACAGACTTGCATATTTTTCTCTTTCAAAATGGATAGTAGATTTGAACTGTGAACCTCAGACAGTGATCAAGCAATTAACCACCATGCAATTCGAGTTCTATTAAAAATAATCAAGCACAATCATCAATAAGTAATAGTACGTATGTTTATTTAGGATATATAGTTTAAAATATGTAAGTACAACCTTACTGGCTCATTTTCTAAACATCATCTAACTTTTAAAAAAGTGAGTGGTATCAAAAAGTTACTTTTCTCCCTAACTTTAAATACAGCGTGTTGTTGTTGTTGATTGCCTTCAAGTTGAGCACAACTCATAGCAACACTATGAACAAAATGCCTGAAGCCCCTCTACAATTACTAACATTTATCAAAGTTCATAGAGTTTCTGCAGGCATGTTACTTAGGAAGTGGATGTCACTCCTGCTTTCAAACCTGTCATAATATGTTATTGTTCTTATGTGCCATTTGAGGCGCCTGCGATGTATAGCAACTCTATGTACAGCAGCTCTGAACCCTTCCCTATTCTGAGCCAGTCTCACTAATTCCAACACATCAACCCCCACGGCCCCAGTTACTGTTTCAATCCATTTCATCAGGAGTCATCCTCTCCTGTGCTATCTGTCCACCCTTCTGAGCATGATGGTCTTCTCCAAGGACCGATCTCTCCTGGCTTTGTGCCCTAAGTAAGTGAGGCTGAGCTTCAAAATCATAGCCACCAAGGAGATCCTTGGTTTCATCCTAAGACAGACCTATTTGCTTTCTGGCAGTCCATGGTATGTTCAAGACTCTCTTCAGCAATACATCTCAAAGGCATCTATTCTTTTGTCATCCTGAATCATTGTCCAACTCTGTGAAGCATAACAACTAATTGAGAAAACGATGGCCTGAATTAGGTGCACCTTTGTATCTAGACTGAATCATCACTGTATCATCACTCTGAAGAGATCCATGACAGCAGATTTTCCCAATGCAAACTGTCTTTTGATTTCCTGACTGCTGGTGTTAAGTGCTGATTGTGGATCTGAGCAAGCTGTAATTTCTAACAACCTCAATCTCTTCTCCATCTAATATGGTGCTGCTAATTGGTTTCATTGATTATGCAAAGGCATTTGACTGTGTGGATCATAACAAACAGTGGCTGACTCTGAGAAGAATGGGAATCCCAGAACTTTTAATCGTGCTAATGCGAAACCTATACTTGGACCAAGAGGCGGTCATCAGAACAGAGCAGGGTAACACCGCATGGTTCAAAACTGGGAAGGGTGTACGCCAGGGATGTGCCCTATCTCTATACCTTTTCAACCTGTATGCAGAGCAGATTATCCGAGAAGCTGGGATCTATGAGGACAACTGTGGCGTCAGGATTGGTGGAAGATCTATTAACAATCTGCGTTATGCAGATGACACAACCCTCCTTGCTGAAACTGAGGAAGATATCATGCACTTGTTGCAGAGGGTCAAGGACTGCAGCCTTCAGTATGGACTGAGGCTCAATGTCAAGAAGACAAAGATTCTCACCACTGGACCAATTGGTAGCATCAGGATGGATGGCGAAGAGATTGAGATTGTTCACAGCTTCAGTTTGCTCGGCTCCATGGTCAACACTCTTGGCACCAGTAGCCAGGAAATCAAAAAACAAATTGTGATGGGAAAGTCTGCTATTAGGGACCTCTCTAAAGTACTCAAGAGCAACGGTGTCTCTCTGGAGACTAAGGTATGCCTGATACAGGCCATGGTCTTTGCAATCACTTGTTATGCATCAGAGAGCTGGACGATGATTAGGGAGAATAGAAGGAGAATTGACGCCTTTGAGCTGTGGTGCTGGAGAAGAGTATTGAATGTACCATGGACTGCCAAGAAAACAAACAGATTCATCCTGGAGAGGTTTAAACCAGGCTAGTCCTTGGAGGTAAGGATTCTGGGGCTTTTTCTGACATTCTTTGGACATGTTGTAAGGAGACAGGTCCTTGGAGAGGGACATCATGCTTGGGAGGGTGGAGGGACAGCGCAGGAGGGGAAGACCCTCTATGAGGTGGACTGATTCAGTGACTGGGGTAATCGGGATGGGTGTGTCAGAGGCAATGTGATTGGCACAGGATAGAGCAGGGTTTAGGGCTGTTGTACATAGGGTCACTATGAGTCGCAAACGACTTGACGGCACATAACAACAACAACAACAATTTGTCCAGTGGTAAGAATCTTTGTCTTCTTGATGTTGAGATTCAATCCATATGGAAGACTACAGTCCTTGAACTTTTTAAAAAAAATATACATATATATTTTATTAATTTTAATGAACATTTACAGAGATTTTGGATTTCCATTCATTCACTGTTGCACTTTTTTCTCTAATCCCCCCCCCCCCCCCCCCCAACCCAGTTCTTGACTTTTTGCAGCAAGTGTTTCAGGTGTTTTTTTGTTTCAGCAAGGAAGGTTGTGTCATCTACATATCATAGGTCGTTAATGCGTTTTCCTCCAATATCGATGCCACACTCCTAATCATAAAGCCCTGCTTCCTGAATGATCTGTTCTGCATACAGATTAAAAAGGTATGGGGTTAAGGGTGGGGAGAACAGGATGTATCCCTGACACACTCCTTTCCTTATTTTGAACCATGCAGTGTTTTCTTGCTCTTTTCTGAGGACTGCTTCTTGGTCCAAGTGCAGGTTTCGTATAAGCACAATCAAGTGTTCTGAGATTCCCATTTTTCTCAAGGTTAGCTACAATTTATTGTGATTCACACAGTCAAATGCCTTTGCATAGTCAATGAAACACAGATAGACATTATTTTGGTACTCTCTGCTTTCTGCAAGATCCATCTGACAATGGCAATAATGTCTCTAGTGCCATGATCTCTTCTAAACCTAGCTTGTACTTCTGGTAGTTCTCTGTCAATGTCCTGTTCCAGTCTTTTCTGGATAATCTTCAATAGGATTTTGCTAGTGCATGATATTAGTGATATTGTCCAATAATTTCCACACTCTGTAGAGTCATCTTTTTTTGGAATGGGAACAAATACGGATCTCTTTCAGTCAGTTGGCCAAGTAGTTTTCTTCCAGATTTCTTGGTACAAGTTGGTGAGCACATGCAGCGCAGCATCTGTTTGCAGTAACACATCAGCTGGTGCTCCATCAATTCTTGGGGCTTTATTTTTTGCCATGTCCTTCGGAGCAACCTGCACTTCCTCCTCCATCACCAATGCCTCTTGCTCATACGTTGTTTCTTAAAATTCCTCTTGTATTAGCCAATTCTTTTTGGTACAATGACTATACACTCCTTTCATCTGCTTTTAATGCTTCTTGAATCATTCACTATTCTTCCCATAGTATCCTTAAGCATTGCAACTTGTGCTTTGAATTTATTCTTTAGTTCTTTCAGCTTAAGAAATGCTGAGTGAGTTCGGCCCTTTTGATTTTCTGACTCCAGCTCTTTGCACATTTCATTATAATTATTTTGCCTTGTCTTCCCAAGCAGCCCTTTGAAATCTATTTAGCTTAACTTCTTGATTTCCTCCCTTTGCTTTGGCTTCTCAGTGCTCTAGAGCAATATCCAGAGTCTCTTCTGACATTCATTTTGATATTTTCTTTTTTTTAAGTTATTATGTGTGTGTGTGCGCGCGCACGCGCGCGCACCATCAAATCAGATCTGACAGGTACAGGAGGAGATTGTTCCTCCTTCGCTAGCAAAGCATCTGGTGGATTTGAACCCATTTTGATCTTTTCTTTTTCTTCTTTTTTAGTAATGACTTTCTGCTTTCGTCATTAATGATATTCTTGATATCTTCCACAGCCTATCTGGTCTTTGTTCATTAGTGTTCAAGGCCTCAAAGCTATTCCTGAGTTCGTATTTAAATTTATGTGAGATAGATTCAAGGTCAAATTTTGATTACTGTGGATAGGATTTAACCTTCTTTAGTTTTAATTTGAACTTGCATATGAGCAGTAGATGGTCTGTTCCACAGTCAGCACCTGGCCTAGTTTTTACTGCTGTTATTGAGCTCCAATGGTTCCTTTCACAGACGTAATCAATCTGATTCCTGTGCATCCATCCCATCAGATGAAATCCATGTGTTTAGCTTGCATTTTTCTCTCTTACAAAAGGTATTTGCTATCAATAAATCATTGATTGTACAAAATCTATCCTTCTATTCTTTTATCCCCAGCCTCATTTCTGTCACCAAGTCCATATTTTCCAACTATTGATCCTTCTTCCTGGTTCCCAACTTTTGCATTCCAGTCACTCATTATTATTAAAGCATCTTGGTTACACATTCGATCAATTTATCACCGCAACAGTTGGTAGAAATCATCTATTTCCTCCTCTTTGACTCTGGTTGTAGGTGCATAAATTTGAATGATATTGGTATTAATAGGTCTTCCTTGTATGTGTATGGATGTTATCCTGTCACTCACAATACTGTATTTCAGGATGGATCTAGAAATGGCCTTTTTCACTATGAAAGTGACCCTGTTTTTTCATCGCCTTTTCATCTCCAGCCTAAGAGATCATATGATCGTGGGATTCAAAATATCCCATGCCAATCCATCTCATTTCACTAATACCCAATATGTCACTCTATCAATTCATCTTAATATAAGAGTCAAAAAAATCTCAACTTTCAGCCAAACAATAGACCTACTAGGTGAACGGTTAACTCTAGGGAGGTATTACTTTGAACAGGCTCAAAATAGGAGTATGTATGCACAGATAAACTTCGAAAGGCAGTAAGGGACAACAAAATAGAATGAATGAAAATGATAATTACACAGAAGAAGTAGAAAGAATACTGTTAAAATGTGGAGATTATAACGAATATTATAAAACAAAACATGTATGACTGGTAGCATGGAAAAGCAGTTTGTTCTGTAAACTTTCAAACTAAAGTCACAATAAAAAGTAAAAATATTTTTAAAAAACAGATCAAACAGAAACATATGCAAACAACAGATGATGAGTGACATAATTAGAACCATCTAAAAATTAAATGCTTGTGCTTATCAAAAGATTTTACCAAGAGAGTTTAAGAAAAAAGAACTCACAGACTGGGGGTGGGGGGCATCTTTGGTGATGACATATCTGAGAAGGGTCTTAGGGATACCAAGATGGCAGCAGTGAGGGAAGCAGCATGAGCAGCCTGGAGGCGCATGGAGCCCCACTGAAACAGGCCAGCATGGCCCTCCACAGCCCACAGTTTATCTATACCTAAACAGTTAAACAATTGACTACTGGTCTTTAGTATGGATTGAAGTTCAACATCAAGAAGACAAAGATTTCCGAAAAACCATGGGTAAGCCCCACCACCCCAGCCACTTGCCACTGAGCCTGAACTGCTACAGCTCTGGGAGCCACCACAGCCAGTGCCCAGAAATTTCCTCACTTGGGTTGGATGGTGGGCACTGGGCCCCACGGCCAGCAGGACAGAATCCCCACATGGCAAATGGCCTGTGGCAGTGCTTGTGTGAGAAGAGACAGTGAGGCGGTGGCCATCCCATGGAGCCACAGGAGGTGAAGGGGCTGAATCTGGCAGAACGTCTCACTGTCAGTGAAGATTTCCTTGAACAGATCCTTGACAGCAGATTTCTTCAGTGCACCACATCTTTTGATTTCTTGACTACTGCTACCAGGAACTAAATTAAATTAGAAAAGGAAGATGAAAAATGGCCGACCCAAGTGTCACGTGGAGCTCACCACCTCACAGCTTGTCTTCAGCCAACCTTGGTTTGAGTGTTTGTTCTATTGCCTTTATTACTTTTTCAACTTTGAAAGGGTCTGTTCACCACTCTAGAAGTCCCTTCTCCATTTGTGGAAGCGAAATAATAATACCTACTTTGAGTTACAATTAGAACACTTGCTGGAGAGGAAGGGGACACTGATGGAGGTGCTAGAGCCAGGAGCATTGTCCATATCCTTAGTCTCCTGTAGGGCGCAAAGTCCAGACCTCAGAAGAGATTTGGTGGGGGGAGAATGCCGCCTGGTCCCTGAGTATTGCCACCCAGCCCCTGTGAAGAGCTGCCTAGCTCCTGGGGAGTGCCATCCGGTTGCTGGGGAGAACCACCTTGTGTGTATGAGGAATTTTATCAAGCCACTTTTCTCTGTCTCCTCCTCCAGTACATATGTAAGTAACACCTCCAAAGCCCTTCTCTTTGAAATATATAAGTTTGTTCTAGCTTTGCTCGCTTTCCTATAGGTAACCTAAACATCAAATCTTGTTCCAGACCTGAACTCTGAGGCCAGCTCCAGAGACAAAAGGGAAATAAAACTGCCAGGTGGATGGAGCCTCAAAGTTCAGCCAGCCACCTCCACTGGACTCACCCAAGCCAACGCTTTGCAGTCCAGAGGACGGAAAATGTCATGAAAATATCTTCCAACTGAACAAGAAGGTATGCAGCTTCAACTGAAGACCACTAGTAAAGTGTTAAAACAGGCTCCCCTTCCTCTTCATCTCAACACCCCTGTTCAGCATGAAGCAATCAGTGAATCTGAGTCCCATTCCTAATTGAGAAACCCACAAATGAAAAAGACAATTTCTTTGTAAAAAAAAATAAAATTAATCACCATTGGACTATGCCCACCATTACCCTGCCTCTTCTGGTCCCCACTGGATCTTTCTCATTTCCTTTGCCTACTCCCCCTGCCCACGAAATTGTGCAACCCAGTGAGTTCATCCCTACCCATCCTCACCCTTCTACTCCGAACCCTTACCCCCTTGGATCCCAACACATGTTTTTTACAATAAAAAAAAAAAAAGAAAGAAGAGTATTACTTCTAAGATACATAGAAAACTTAAACTACTCAAAACCAAAAAGACAAACAATCTAATTTTTTTAAGGCAAAAGAAATAAACAGACCCTTCACTACAAAAGGGCATTCAGCTGGTTAATAAACTCATAAAAAGATGTCTGAGATTACTAGCAAGTACAGAGGTCCAAATATAAAAAATAGAATGAGACACCTCTGCATTCCTGAAAGGGAAAAAAAAGGCACTAACTAGAAAATGGCAAATGATAAGGTGTTGGGGAGAATGGAAATCTGACATACTGTTTATGGGACTATCAAATGGTACAACCACTATATAAAAACAGTGTGTGTTTACCTCAAAAAAGCTAAAACCAGAAATACTTCATGATCCAGCAACCCCACACCTATATATATATATATCCGAGAGATAGAAAAGCAGTGATACATAGAGACATATACAAACCTGTGCTCACTGGAGCATTAATCACAAAAGAAAAAAAAAGGGAAGAGGGAAACTCAGTGTCTATCAACAGATAAATGATAAGCAAATTGTATATGCATACAATTAAATGGTAAACTATGGAATATTAACTACTGAAAATGATTAAGTGTTTTAAAACAGTATAGATTAATTGCGTTGAATTAATTGAGTCAATCTCAAAAGGATGGATTTTTTAAAAATTTTTTTTAAAAGGATGGATTTTTTTTCTTTATAGTCTCATTTTTAGAAAAAATCAACAACAGGTATACAGACAGAAAGCAAAGATCTTTGGTAGCTACCATGGGTGGGAAGAGACGAGGGGTGGGATAACTTTCTAAATAGGAAACACTGGTTACTTTTGGTGATGGGAAAGGTGATACTCAAGATATGGAATGTCTGCTCAACTTGGCCAAAGCAAGTTAAAACAAAAGTAAGTACTCAAGAATATGAAAGATCCCAGATCGATGTGGCGTCATCGTGCTCTCCCGGGCCGGGCCTAAGCCGCACCGGGTGAGGGACGGACATCCCGTGGTGAAAAAAGAAAAAAAAAGAAAAAAAAAAAAAGAATATGAAAGAATCTTGATAAATGCTGTAATATGTATAATTTTGCAACAAAAATACTGACCAAAGACAATTGTGTAGTTATATGAGTAGATATGTATACACATATGTATATAGAAAGGTATATGTGAGTGTCTCTGCTTAAATATACAGATGTAGCTTGGCTTCATAGTCAACACTCTCGGCACCAGCAGCCAGGAAATTAGAAGACGTATTTCCATGAGAAAGTCTGCTGTTAGGGACCTCTTCAAAGTACTGAAGAGCAAAGATGTCTCTTTGGAGACTAAGGTGCTCCTGATACAGGCCATAGTCTTTTCTATCACTTTTTATGCACAATAACCATGGAGGATAGAAGGAGAATTGATGCCTTTGAGCTGTGGTGCTGGAGAAGAGTATTGAGGGTACCATGGACTGCTAGGAAAACAGATTCATCCTGGAAAGGGTCAAACCGGGTGGGGTCCTTGGAGGCAAGGATTCTAAGGCTCCGTCTGACATACTTTGGACATGTTGCAAGGAGGGACAGGTCCTTGGAGAGGGACATCTTGCTCGGGAGGGTGGAGGGACAACGCAGGAGGGGAAGGCCCTCTATGAGGTGGATTGATTCAGTGACTGGGATAATCAGGATGGGTGTATTGGAGACAGTGCGATTGGCACAGGACAGAGCAGAGTTTAGGGCTGTTGTACACAGGGTCGCTATGAGTCACAAATGACTCGACGGCACATAACAACAACAATATAGATTATCTTCACAGATACAATAAAGAACATAGGAGATAAAGTCATGGAGATTTCCTAGATGAACACAATCATAGAATTGATTTATTGGGTTAAGGGGATTAGAACCAACCTAGGCAGTTGGCCAACTGAGTTAATTTGAATAACACAATTAATAAAGATGATGTTCTATACCCTAGTTTAGTGAATAGTATTTGGAGTTATTAAGGAATCTTTTAAAATACAACTATTGACCTCTACTCATCTGTATCAAAAGAGAGACAGAAATCAAAGATTCAAATAAACTAGCCATCAGGTTGACCAGGGCTCATAGAGACACTATGAACAACAAATCTGAATTAAGCCCTATCCTGCATCACTGCAGTCTCCATCATACTCAAGCCCACTGGTGCAATCAGTGTCTCATTCCATCTTTTTGAGGGCTTCTCTCCCTTTCACTGAGCCTCCATCTTTTCAAGCATGGTGTCCTTATCCAAGGAACAGACAACATATCCAAAGTATGTGAAATGAAGTTTTATCATCCTTGCCTCTAAGGAACAACCTGGCTACACTTCTTCTAAGATAGACTTGCTTGTTTTTTTGCAGTCCATGGAATATTCAATACTCTTTTCCAATACAATTAATAACCATCAATTTTTCTTTGGTCTTCTTTATTCACTACCCACGTTTCAGGTGTATAAGAAGCAATGGGAAATACTATGGCTTGGCTCAGGCATACTTTTGTACTTAAACAGACATTCCTGCCCTTCAGTTTCCTGTTGATGGATTGATTGTTCCAAAATAATCTTCACCAAGATTTTCCTTGCATCTGATATTAATGATATTGATAAGTTCCAGACTCTACTGGGTCACATTGTTGTGAGTTGTTTTTTTTGTTTTGTTTTTTGGGTGTTTTGTTTTTTTTTTAAAATAGAAACAAATCTGGATCTCTTTCAGTGAATTAGTCAGGTAGTTGTCCTCTGTATTTTTTGGCATAGGCTACTGAAACACATCCAGGTTTAAACATTTGTTTATTTAAACACCTCAGATGGTATTCCCATCATTTCCTGGGACCTTATTTATTTTTTTCCCAATGCCTTCAGTGCAACTTGGACGTCTTCCTTCAGTAGCACTGATTCTTGATCACATACTATTTCCTGAAATTATTACATGCCAACCAATTTTTTTTGTTATAGTGACTACACATTCTTTTTAAAAATTGTATACTGATATGCATAAAATATTTGTATAAACTGTGTTTCATTCATATACATTGTCATGCATATACAATGTCATGTATTCCTTCCTTCACACTGTGTTTCATATGTTCATTCCTACATACTGCATTTTATAAAACCAATCCCCATTGATAAATGTCCATTGTCACCTTGTCTTTTCAGGTCTTCACATGGTCTCTTCTTCCAATATTTGCTGGATCATCCAAGATTTTTACTACAGAATCCTTCAGCACTGAAACTTAAGGCTTAAAAGTGTTTCTCAGTTCTTTGAGCTTCTAAAAGGCCAAGCTTGTTCTTTCCTTGTGGTTTTCTAACTCTAAGTCTTTGCACAGTTACACTACTTTGTCTTCTTGAGCTACCCTTTAAAATCTTCTGTTTTAGCTCTCTTAATTTGGTATTCTTTCCCTTTATTTTGGCTTCTTTACATTCTAGAACGAGTTTCAGAGTTTCTTCTGCCATTCATTTGGTCTTTATATCTTGCCTTTGAAATGAGTTCTGCTTTTTTCATAGATAATTTTCTTAATGTCATCCCATAACTTGTCTGGTCTTTGGTCATTAGTGTTGCGTGTATCAAATCTGTTCTTGAGATATTTTTTAAATTCAGATGGAATAAACTCACGGTCGTATTTTGGTTCTTGTAGACTTATTTCCATTTTCTTCAGCTATAAACTTACAGTGTTTTTTGCATGCTTGTTCGTTAGTTTTATTTCATATAAATTATAGCCTCTTTTATAATGAGCCAGTAAAACTAGATGTTGAATGGCTAATTACTGTTCATTCTGATCAAGGACACCATAGAAAAAGCTTAGATATAAAAAGTAGAAATATTCAGGACAAACTCTTTTTAAATGGCCGACTTACTGAAATGATAGAAACTAAAGGAACTCCTAAGATTATCCCCATAGAATAATATTCTTTTGGTCGCCAAGGCTATGCATCATCAAAGCCATGTGTTGCCAAAACCACGTATCCATTTCTTCCAGTTGATTAGCTAAGCACCTGTCTTAAAAACTTGTTAGTGTATCCTGGCCTGCTCTTCTGCCAGGAGTACTAGATTCTAGTCCCACTGACAAGAGGCTCTTCACCTGATGCCTGGACCTTCAAACCTGGTACACGGAGGACCTGGCCCTGATGCCCTGCCCATTGCCTGGATGTCCTGGCCTGGCTGCCTTAAGGACCTGGCCTCATCACCTGGAGGACTACCTGCTGCTGTTCCTCTAAACTGCAAAAGGGACACCAAAATCACAGTTGAAGCCATTTCCTCCCCCCTCCCAGAGTGTGACCTGCCATTAGCCCCTGGCACTTTGGACACACTTAGCTGCAACAACTCTCTGACAGAGAAGTCTGCTAATTCACAGGCCATATCTTTCTCCATCTGAACTAAGTCTTTCCTTGAGTCAAAAGATCAGAGAGAAGCTCAGGTAGGATAGCTGCCTCACCCTCCTATGGAGCAGGGACTTCTGAAGCCAAGGTTATCAGACTATAAGCCAACTAAGACTTCAAGCATGAAAAACTACCACAGCAATGACAAAGAAAAAGCAGACTACCTCACACCCTACACAAACTCCAAACAAGATGTCACCCCAAAAAAGTGACACAGTATCAATGCATTTCCTGGAGCCAGAAAGTCTGATGGAACATTCTGAGACAGAATTTAAAAGAACAATGATTGAATTTTTTTCAATAGGTGAAAGACAAACTCAAAGAATTATAGGACTCTGCAAGCAAAAAACAAGAACTTTAAAAACAAACAAACAACAAAACACCAAACCACAACTAACTCAAGACAATGTGCATAAAACAAACAAGACATTAGAGGCTCTGGAAAAACAAGAAACCACAAAACAGAATGTGAGGACCAATGTTTCAGATGCTATCAACATGTTGGAGGGACATAAGAATAGAGATGAAGAGATGGAACACAGAACTAACAAAATAGAAGAGAGAATTATCACTACTGATCTGATAGAACAAAAAGTATAATCAAAAGGAAGGAAAAGAAAGCCTAAGAATAATGTGGGACACCAAAAAGAGGAATAACACACACATAATCTGAATCCCAGAACAGGAAGAAGTAGGTAAAGTAACCAAGAAAGTTGTGGAAGAATTACTAGAAGAAAAATTCCCAGGTATAAAGAAGAATGAGAGAATATATACACAAGAAGCTGAGCAAACACCATATATAACAGACCCCAAAAGAAAAACTCTAAAGTATATCATAGTCAAATTTGCCAGAACCAAAGATAAGGAGAGAATTCTGAAAGCAGCTAGGGAGAAACAAAGAATAACCTAAAAGGGTGAGCAAATAAGATTAAGTGCCAATTTCTCGGCAGAAACCATGAGAGCAAGAAAAAAGTGGAATGACATATCAAACACTCAAAGAATACAATTGTCAACCAAGAGTACTGTACCCAGGAAAACTGTCCATCAAATATGAAGGAGAAATCAAGCTATTCTTAGAGAAGTAGAACATAAGGGAATTTGTAAAAACAAGATCAGCATTGCAGGAAACACTGAGAGACATCCTTCTTACAAGTGTGTCACAGAAAGCAGGATGGTCCATAGTAACCAGCAACAATACCAAAAATACCAAAAAGAACGCAACAAAATTATAGCAATAAACCCTTGCCTCAGTAGTTAAGCTTAATGTGAATGGTTTAAATGTACCACTGAAGAGAAAAAGAGTAGCATATTGGATTAAAAAAAACAAAAAACTAGCACACAACAAAACCCGTCAATATGCTTGTCTACCAAGAGACACACCTGAAAAGTGAAGATAAAGAAAGACTAAAAATAAAAGGATGGAAGAAAATATACCAAGCAAATGACAACCAGAAAAAAAGAGTGGTGATATTAATCTCTCATAAAATAGATTTCAAAGCAAAAACCCTCACAGGACAAGGAAGTTCACTATAATATGCTTTAAAGGTCAATAGGACAAGAGGACATTATAATAAATATCTATGCACCAAATTACAGAGCAGCAAAATATACAAAGCAAACATTAACAAAATTGAAAAAAGAAGTAAACAACATTATAGTAGTAGGAGACTTCAATACACCATTCTCACGAAAAGATAGAACTACCAGAAAGGAAATCAACAAAGATGCTGAAAAACTAAACCAAACAATAAATCAACTCGATCTCATAGATATATATAGGCTAACGAACCTGAAAAAAGCCCAGTGTACTGTTTTCTCCAGTGTTCATGGAATGTTCTCCAGAATATATCACATTTTTTGTCACAAGACAAGCATCAATAAATTAAAAAAACAAGGAAATATTACAAAGCATCTTCTCAGATCATAATGTTATAAGATTAGAAATTGATAACAAGAGGATAAAGGAGAAAAAACCTCATACATTTGGAAGCTGAACAACACCTTGCTGAAAACATGAGTGGGTACTAGAAGAAATAAAAAATAAAATTAAAAAGTTTCTTGAAACAAATTAGCAACGAAAACACAACTTACCAAAACTTCTGGGAAACAGCCAAAGCAGTAGAGGTCAATTTATAGCAATAAGCAAACATATCAACAAGGCAAGAAAAAAATGATACCTGACTCTCTAATTCAACATCTCCAGTAAATTGAAAAAGAACAGCAAGAAAACAAAACAAAACCCAAAATTATAAAAATTAGGGCTGAAATAAAAAAAATAAAATAGAAAACAGAAAAACAATTGAAACCATCAACAAAACCAGGAGTTGGTTTTTCAAAAAGATCATAAAATCAACAAACCACAAAAATAACAATTCACCAAGACCAAGTGGGATTCATAACAGGTATGCAAGGATGACTCAACGTAAGAAAAATAATCAGTCTAACTGATCAAATTAACAAAATAAAGAACAAGAACCACATGATCAACTGATGCAGAAAAAGCCTTTAACAAAATTCAACACCCTTTCCTGATTAAAACACTCAACAAAATAGGAATAGAGGGGAATTTCCTCAACATAGTAAAAAGTATGTACCCAAAACCAAGAGCCAACATCATTCTTAATGTCGGGAGAGTAAACACATTCTCTTTGAGAACAGGAAATAGGCAAGGAGGCCCACTATCATCTCTCCTATTCAATAATGTATTGAAAGTCTTAGTGACAGCATTGAAACAAGAGAAGGAAGTAAGAGGTATACAAGTTGGCAAGGAGGAGGCAAAATTATCTCCATATGTAGATGATATGATAGACCCTTTAGAAGACCCTAAACACCCAACAAGAAATCTATTGGATGTAGTTAACCAATTTAGCAAAGTGGCAGGATATAAGATCAACATACAAAAATCACTGGATTTCTCTAGTGTGACAAAGGAAATAAGAAATGGAGCTGAGAAAAAAAAATTTCCATCACAATAGCTAACCATAAAATTAAATACTTGGGAGTAAATTTAATTAGAAACACAAAAGACATATTTTAAAAAATTATAAAACATAACAGCAAGAAACAAAAAGAGACCTGGAGAAATGGAAGAATATACCATGCTCATGGATACAATAACTCAATACTGTGAAAATGACAGTTCTAGCAAAGGTAATCTACAAGTTCAATGCAATATCAGCACAAAACCAAATTCTGTTCTTCAATGAGATGGAAAAGGCAATTTTTAATTTCACCTGGAATGGAAAGAACCCCAAATTAGCAAAGTACTCCTGAAAAAGAAAAACAAGGTAGGAGGCATCTAATTCCCTGATCTCAAATCCTACTACACAGTCCTGGTGGTCAAGACAGCACAGTACTGGTATAGTGATAGATACACAGATCAATGGAATAGAATTGAGAACCCAGAAATCAGCTCATCCACCTGTAGTCAACCATTTTTGACAAGGAGATGAAATTGGTTAGGTAAGAGATGGAAAGCCTCTTTAACAAATGTTGGTAAATTTGGAAAACTATATGCACAAAACTCAAGCAAGACCCACACCTCCACACCATACAGAAAAAAACAACTCAAAGTGGGTCAAGGATCTAGGAATAAAACCATAAGAGAAAAGCTTGGAGGAACTCTAGGAGCGAGCCTTAATCCACAACATAAACAGTCTTCCAAGAATCCTGAAAAACCTACAACCAGAAGAGGATAAAATAGATGAATAGGACATGCTAAGAATCATATCCCTATGCACATCAAATACTCCAACAGAGAAAAATAGAAAGAAAGCCACAGACAGGGAAAAAAAATTTTGTAATGACATGTCTGATAAGGGACTTATATCGAGAATTTATAGAATACTTCAGCACCTCAACAAGATAAAGGTAAACAAACCAATCACAAAGGGGGCACAGGATATGAACAGACACTTCACAAAAGAAGACATTCAGATGGTGAACAAACACATGAAGAAATGGTCAAAATCCCTAGCTCTAGGAGAGATGTAAATCAAAACAACTATGAGATATCATCTCACCCCAGTAACAAAAGCAAGGTTCAACAGAGAAGCAAAAAAACAAATGCTGGTGAGGTTATGGAAAATTGGAACCCTTATTCACTATTGGTGGGAGTGTACACTGGTGCAATCACTATGGAAGGCAGTATGGCACTTTCTCAAAAAACTGGAAATAGGAATACCATTTGACCAAGCAATTGCAATATTGAGAATATACCCTAAAGAAACCAGAACAGCCACCCAAATAGATATAGGCATACCCATGTTTATGGCTGCATTGTTCACAATAGCAAAGAGATGGAAACAATCCAAATGTCCACCAACAAATGAATGGATATTGAAACTGTGCTATAGTCACGATGTAATACTATGCAGCACCAAAAAACAAGGAACTCATGAAATAATATACAAAATGGGTGATCCTGGAGGATATCCTGAGTGAAATGTCTCAGTCACAAGAGGACAAATACTGCACAATGCTGCTGTTATAAAACAGGACCAACACAGAGAATGGGGGAAAGCTAGAAAAGAGGGAATAAATAATAAACACTGCATCAGAACAGATGAGGGAAAGAAATGCTTAAAAGGAATATATGATTAGGCATTATTTGCTTGACAACAGTCCAGAATAAAAGCTGCAGAGCAAAGTGGACTGGTGGGGGTGTGGGGAGAAGAGGAAAACCATGCATCAGTGAATGCGTTTTTTAAAGAGAAAAGTGTACTGGGGTTGGGATAGGGAGGAAAATGTGCAACAATGAATAAATGGAAATTAACGTTTTCTGTAAAGTTTCATTAGAATCACAATAAAAATTATACAAAGAAATTACAGGAAATAAAAAAAGGAATAATACTCTTTGAACTCTGAACTAATGTCATTCATTGAGCTCACCTTTCAGACACGTACTAAGTAGGCTTATAAAATAAATTACATCAGACCTAAGCAATGTGGTATCTTAAACAATCAACTTCATATGGCTAAACACTCATTATTTACCCTAATGCAAAAATAAGAAGGCAAGGAGGAGAGAAAAGAGAAATCAATGAAAACAGAACAAACAGAAGTAAAGAGAATACTGACACATTGTGAAAATTGTACCCAATGTCAAACAACAATGGGCATAAATTTTTAAAATGGAACCAAGTTGGCTGTGTAAATTTTCACCTAACACAATACCTAAATTTCTTAAAAAAATCTTGCAAGCTGTTTTGGGGTTTTTGATCTTTTCTTCCCATTTTAAATTCAATTCTACGAAGCCTATAAGTTAATGAAAGATCTTACCATCAAATCAGTCTTGCTTACCATCTTTGCTTTTTCTCTAACCCATTTTATTGTCTAATTCAATTAATAACAGGCTTTGGTGTACATAAGAAAACCTTGAGGATTTTTTTAATAATGCAAATTCCTAGCTTCTACTATCAAAATATTATGTTTGGCATGCTGTATGGAGGGCTCAGAAATCTGGAGGTGATTCAGGGTATTAAAAGCATTAAAGCCTTAGGACAAAGAAAGAATTGTATTGCAAACATACTTACATGACCAAGGACACAATTCTTAGAATTTTCTTCATCCTTGATTTTGTCAATATCAGTTTCTAAACTTTATCTCCAATTAACTACATGTTTGAATCACTTTTCATCAAATAGCTTACAAGAAACTACCATTAATACAAAGATTGTTAAAATGTATAACTTTTGCTATGGGTTTGACTAATATATTTTGTTGTATTTTCTAATAAAAATTATTTTCTTCACATGGATTAAAATTACATTACAGAAATCTGCTGTGTTCTAGTATTTAGTGTACCTATACAAGGGATAAAGATTTTTAAAAAAACACAGCCCAGGAGCTCTATTCTTGAATCTATTCAAGTCGGTTCCTATTCACAGCAACCCTTCATCAAGTTTCTGAGGCAATACATCTTAACAGGAGAAGACAGTCTATCTTACTCTTTCAGAGGTCCCAGTGGATTAAAACCAGAGGAGTTGTGTAGTCTCTGGGTTAACAGCATAACCCACTAGAGCTCCAGAGCTTGCTCTTTTCTTATTTGTTGTTGTGTGTACAGTCCAGTCAGTATGGAACCATAGCTGACCCCCCAGCATATTTTCAGACGCAGTAAATTCCATGAGAGACTGCCCATCTTTCTCTCATAGAGCAGCTGGTAGATTCAAACCAAGTGCTTTTGGGTTCGTAGCACAGCTCCTTACCAGCAGGCCATCATAGCTCCTTCTTTTAGTTAATACTTCTAATTCTTAAGCTACTAATCAACTTTGAAACTACAAAACAGCTGATTAAAACTGATGTCAAATATGGGCATTCTTCTGACTGGAAATACAGAAAAAAATTTCTATAAAACTGTCAATATAGAAGACAACAAGCAAACACAATAAAACATTAGAAATGATCTATGAAAATCTGTGATTTTCGCACCTACTACATTCCATGTCTTCAGGCCAAGGAACACCAAACATTTCCATGAGCTTCGAACACTCGCTGTAGGCTCGCTGACACAGCCTACGACAGGGAAGTGTGACACGTCCATATTCCATACAAATAGGAGCATAGAGTGCACAAAGAAACGGCCGGAAATCCCGAGAGCAATCCAGATTCACCATAGGGTGGAAGGGCTAGGAAAAAGTTAAAATTGAAAAATTAGATAAAAAGCTAAACACAAAGTTAAAGCTTCTGTGTTATAATATTTTTCCATTTAAAAAATGCTCAAGGTTATTTCTAAAATTCTAAGGAGCAGTGGCACTTTTTTAAAAAACAAAACCTTCTTAATATTAGCCTGAAAGATTCTGATTCCAAAGTCTGAGGTGATATCCAGAATCTATGTTTATATTTTCATTGCTTAAAGATGACATTATTTTTCTTTCTTTCTTTTTTTTTTAAAGATGACATTATTGAAATATCTAGGCTAAGACTCACTATCATATAAGAAGATTCATTTTTACATAGAAAAATACACAAAACAGGGGGTGGTTAGTCATAGGGTCACACAATTTGATGGGTGGAAGGAATGGTGGGTGAAGCAAATGGTAAAGATCCAGTATAAAAAACAATGTATATTAACTTTGCAAATAAATCAGTATTTTTTAAAAAAAGCACAACAAAGAACCTTTAATAAAGAAAAATACTCAAAACATACAGACCAAAATGTTTCTAAGACTGATTATTACTGCTTGGTAGTGGGATTACAAGATGTTTTTCTCCTTTTCAATTTCTATATTTCTTACAATTAACCAATAGGAGGAAGAAAAACTAAGGGGAGGAAAATATATAGTTACACTAAAGAGTAACATTTTGGGAATTAGAGGAGGAAACGAATCTCAGATCTTTGTCTCATGTTTTCTTGTTTATTTTACATTTTTAACAGTTTAAGAAGAGTTCTTGAACTTTTAAATTATACCCTGTAAATTCAGCTCACATTGTTAGTTAACAGTAAGTAAACAGAGAAAAAATAGTGGCACCAAACTTAAAAACCATATTGATCAAATACTCCTTAGAATGGAAAACTGGGCTTTTTGTTTTTAATTTTTTAATTGCAATTTTAACAAAAGTTTACAGAAAAGTTGGATTTTCATTCATTTATTGTTGTACATTTTCCTCCATATCCCCCGCCTTGACGTTAAAAAAAATTCATTCATTGTTGCATAATTTCCTCACTTCCCCTCTCTGACCCCTTTCTCACCCAGTTCACTTTGCTGTGCACCTCTTATTCTGGACTGTTGTCATAAAAATGTCTAATCATACATCCCTTTCAGACAGTTCTTTCTTTCATATGTTCCAATACAGTGTTCATTATTTATCCCTTCTTTTCTTAGTCTTTCTCCAACTTCCATGGGAGTCCTGTTTTATAATAGTGGTGTTATACAGTATTTGTCCTTTTGTGACTGAGATATTTCACTCAACATAATGTCCTTCATGGTCACAATGGTTTCCTTGTTTTTCGGTGCTGTGTAGAATAACTGGGCTTTTACACATCAAATATTCCTTCTACTTTTTAAAATAGTTTAAGAATCATTGCTAATTTTCAGCTGGTAACAGATACTACTACCTCTAGATCTTGTCTACAATCTGTATATTTCTACAATGATGTTTTCCAGAATCTTTGTACATATAATGCAAAGAGACTATCAGGTGCAATCAGGGGAAAAGTTTGTTTTGTCTTATTTTTTAAACTGAGGTAAAAACTGTAAAATGGATGTTATGATTTATAGGTAAAAATAAAGCAAATATATATGACAGGAAACTACATGTGAAGACAAAGTTTTGTGAGTAGTTTCTTCCTTCAAAGCATGAGAAGTAGTTTGTGATAAAACAATGCTTTCACCAAGAACAACTTAAAAAGGCAGGGGAAAAATTTTTTTTAGACCAATAGTGAACTAAAGCAAAAGAACTAGAGGTATCTTTTCAATTTATGTGTGGAACAGATTATCTGGGAGGCTGGGCTCTATGAGAAGTGTGGCATCAGGACTGGAGGAAGACTCATCAACAATCTGCATTATGCAGATGACACAGCCCTGCTTGCTGAAACTGAGGAGGCCCTGAGGCACTTGCTGCAGAAGGTCAAGGACTGCAGCCTTCAATATGGATTGAAGCTCAACATCAAGAAAACAAAGATTCTCACCACTGG
>NW_006399788.1:16691584-16698215 GCF_000299155.1 Elephantulus edwardii | reverse complement strand
ACTTGCTGCAGAAGGTCAAGGACTGCAGCCTTCAATATGGATTGAAGCTCAACATCAAGAAAACAAAGATTCTCACCACTGGACCAATTGGCAGCATCATGTGTGTGTGTATACCGTCAAATAAGATCTGACTGATACAGGATGTGATTGCCCCTCTTTCTCCAGCAGAGCATCTGGTGGATTTGAACCACATACCTCTGGGATTGCAATGCAGCTTCTTGCCACTAGGCCACCAAAGCTCCCAAGTCTTCCTCCAATTCTAATGCCATATTCACCCTCAGATTCCAATTTCTTAAATCATTTGCTCAGCACACAGATTGAACATGTAAGAAAAGAGGATGTAACTCTGATTCACGTCTTTTCTGATTTTAATCCATTCGGTGTTTCCTGATTCTGTTTGGACAACTGCATCTGGGTCTAAGCACAGGTTTTGCATGATCATTATTCAAGTGTTGTGGGATTTCTATCCTTCTCAATGTTAGCCATAATTCTTTATAATCCATAGACAAATGCCACTGCTACCTGTTCAAGCACCCTGACAAATTTTTTCACGGGACACAGTTCAATGACTAAAGTGCTACGGAAAATGGCTTTAGAGAATTTGTTAACTCCAGTATGCCAGAATTTTAGGGAACCAGAATAAACAAACTTGTATCTATGGGCAAAATGTGTAGATTGCAATGGTTTATATTTCATTTCAGTTACATATGAGCAGAGTTATAGAGTTTAAAAGCTAAGGTTTAAAAACCTGCATTATTTTTTTAAACAACTGATTATTTAAAATAAAAATTCAAAAGAAACTAAGAACAATAGGCAATGTGAATGTGTATATAATACTTTCTGTACCAACAAAAATAGTAATAGCAATGCCTTAAAATGTGTGCAAGATATATACAATTATATCTAACTACAAAATGAAAACTACGGGAGTGAGTTAGTGGAATATTACTGGGCGGGGAATGGTCCAAGTAATTAGTTTTATTAGAATGTTGAAAGTTAAAGATGTGTGTCACAGTTTCTAGGGTTAGCACTAAAAGAATGTCCAACTAGCAAGGTAATAAAGAGTATGCTAGAAAGATAGAACAAGAACCAAGAAAAAATGTCAAATACTTTGGAGAAATGGAAATAAAAGGTAAGTTAGTAGCTATAAATCCTAGCATATCACCTTAAAGCACTAAATGTAAATGGATAAAAATGTAACTAAGTGGAAAGAGTGTTGTTACATTGTAGGGATCACAATTAAGGTCACCAAATGAAAGGAATGGTTAAACGAAAAAACATATTTGCTCTAGTTACTTGCGCCAATACCACAAGAAAAAGTTTCAGTAACAAACAAATATAACCAGTGCTCTCTAGAGAAATATGAAAGACACCAGACTTCACAATAAAATATTTAAAAATGCATTTTTAAAAATCTGATCATTTGCTAAATGTTTCAACGAGAATAAACTTACAGATCTGGGAAAATTAAACAGTAATTTCCAAGTAAGCACATATAATCTTTCCACAAAATGTTGTGTGGCTAAAAAATAAATAAATAAAATCTAACACTAATTAATACTATTATCACTTTTTGAGTATTTACCACTACTTATAGGTGAAGCACTTACTGAAAAAGATTAGACTACATTCATCAGTATGGATTGCACTTCAGCACCAGACAACAGAAATCCTTATAACTGGACTAACAAGCAACATCATGACAAATGGAGAAAAGATCAACATCAAGAGTTTAATTTAAAAAAAAAAAAAAGAGTTTAATTTTACTTGGATTGACAATTAACACCCATGGTAGCAGCAGCAAAGGACAGTCAGCTCTACTGGACCAATGTACTTACTATCAGAGGACCTCTTAAAAGTGCTAAAGAGCAAGGATATCAGTTTAAAGACTAAGGAGTGTCTACCACAGGCCTTTTCAATTGCATGTGGAAGTTGGACAATGAATAAGGAAGACTGAAGAAGGAATAATGTCTTTGCATTATGGTGCTGGCAACGTACTGAATATACCAAGAATTTCCAAAAGAATAAACCAATTTGTCTTGAAGGAAGTGCCAGCAGGGTTCTCCTTACAGGCAAGGATGGTGACATTTGATCTCACATACTTTGGGAACGTTGTCAGAAAATCCTTGAAAAACATCATGCTAGTAAAAATAGAGAGTCAGTGAGAAGGAGATCCTCAAGGAGACAGACTGATACAGTGACTGCAACAATGGGTCTGAGAATGGAATCAACTCAATAGCTCTAACAAGTGAAATCTCAAAACTTATTAAAATGGCTGCCTTAGATCTAAATGAAACTCCATTTTAAATCCAACTACAAGTTGGCCTAAAATTACTGCTTTTACTGCTTTTAAGAGACAACTCAGCTCTTAAAAAGTTCAACCACTTATCCCTCACATGGAGCAAATGACAAGATTTTCATTGTGTAAGAGATGGTTTATTAAAAGATCTCTGGTAAGAGTGTTGTAATGACATCACCCAAGCAGAATATATTGGTCCTAATGTACCATAAGACTCAACTCAACTCACTGCTGTCAAGTCAGAATTGACTCACTGGTGACATTCTAGAGGGTTTTTAGAGGCTGTAAATCACACAAGAGGTGACTGCCCATCTTTTCCCTGCAGAGCACCTGGTAGATTCAAGCACCCTGCCTTTAAGCTGGCAACACAATTCACCAGAAGGCCAGGAAATAGAAATGAAACATAAGGAAGACTAGAGTTTAACAAACACCTTATAAATGTTTAATGTAATATACACTTCCTTGTGTTTATAAGCAGAGCCCTTTGGTTTTCCCACTGGATTAAAAGTTTCATTTTCTTCTTGCAATTTGAACCACAAAAGTACCCTGCCTGGTGCAATTAATGTGCGACGTTAGGATTGGCGGAAGATCTATCAACAATCTGCGTTATGCAGATGACATAACCTTGCTCGCTGAAACTGAGGAGGACCTCGTGCACTTACTGCAGAGGGTCAAGGACGGCAGCCTTCAGTATGGACTGAGGCTCAATGTCAAGAAGACAAAGATTCTCACCACTGGACCAACTGGTAGCATCAGGATGGATGGCGAAGAGATTGAGATTGTTCACAGCTTCAGTTTGCTCGGCTCCACAGTCACCACTCTTGGTACCAGCAGCCAGGAAATAAAAAAACATATTGCGATGGGAAAGTCTGCGGTTAGGGACCTCTTTAAAGTACTCAAGAGCAACGGTGTCTCTTTGGAGACAAAGGTGCGCCTGATACAGGCCATGGTCTTTTCAATCACTTGTTATGCATCAGAGAGCTGGATAATGACTAGGGAGGAGAGAAGGAGAGTTGACACCTTTGAGCTGTGGTGCTGGAGAAGAGTATTGAATGGACTGCCAGTAAAACAGATTTATCCTAGAGAGGGTTAAATCAGGCTGCTCCTTGGAGGCAAGCATTCTGGGGTTTCGTCTGACATACTTTGGACATGCTGCAAGGAGAGACAGGTCTTTGGAGAAGGACATCATGCTGGGTAGAGTAGAGGAACAGTGCAGGAGGGGAAGATCCTCTATGAGGTGGATTGATTCAATGACTGGGGTAATCGGGATGGGTGTGTCAGAGGCAATGCGATTGGCACAGGATAGAGAAGGGTTTATGGCTGTTGTACACAGGGTCTCTGGGTCACAAACGACTCGATGGCACATAACAACAACAACCTTTAAATAAAATGCTAAAATGCTTGACCATCATTACTTAAAAGAAACAACAAAAATAACAACAAAACACCCCAACATGGTAAATAAGACTAACAGCTTTAGAGAAAAAAGATAAACAAACTAAAAAGCTGTATGAATAAGTTGTTTATATAAGACATATTGTTTAAAAAAGCACACAGATGGGTTGAAAGAAAAAAGAAGAGGGAAAGATAAACCATATTAAGTTCTAACCAAAATAAGAGTGGTGTAGTATACTAATTTCAAAAATAAAATATTTCATGGCAAGAAGCAATACTAGCAATAAAGACAGCCATTTAAAAATTATAAAAGGTCAATTTTCCAAATCTAAAAGTCAATCATAAATATACTACACTACATAACTTTATTATTTTAAATAATAATTGATAGAACAGAGGAAATATCAAACACATAATCAGGGCAAGACATTGATAAGGCTTCCTTCAATGAGTAACAGAAGAGTGTGACAAAGCTTCATTATTACTGTGTACCATTGAGTTGGAACCAACCCATAGCTGATCCTCTAGTGGATTTTCAGAGGCAGTCAACTGCATGGGAGGAGATTGCCCATCCTTCTCCCAAGGAGCAACTGGTGGTCTGAACTATGTGCCTTTGGGATTGCAACACAGCTTCTTGCCACTAAGCCACCAGAGGTCCCTCAAAACTTCATTAATAGAGAAAACCTATATAACTCATCATAAACTTGACTTAAGAGACACTGTAAAAAGAGCAAGAGTCACATTAGGATGTCTCTATCTGACCTTTACCAATTCCACAAAGGAGAACAGATACATGCACACTCATGTTTATTGCTACATTATTCACATAAGCAGAGATGGAACCAACAACCCAAATGTCCATCAACAAATGAATGGATAGAAAAACTATGGTATGCACACACAATGGGATACTATATAGCACTGAAAAACAAGGAACTCATAAAATATTATATAGCATGGATAACCCTGAAGGAGATTATGCTAAGTGAAATATCTCAGTCACAAAAAGGAAAATATTGCATAACACCACTATTATAAAACAAGACTGACATGGGGAGTTGGGAGAAAACTAAGAAAAGAGGGGATAATTAATGAACACTGCATTGGAATATATCTCAGAACAACTATGAGATATCATCTCACCCTAGTAAGAATGGCAAAAAAAAATGTTTTTTAACTCTTCAGTTTTCTTTTTATTTTTTAAAACTCAATGTTATTTTTAAATCATCCATCCTCAAATTGATTAATGTACCATCATAATTTTCCAAGATAGGAAATTTCAGAATCTCTTTGGAATACTAATTTCATGTTTCCAGGTTTAACAAAACTGTTGAAGGTTTAAATTCCACTCTATTTCCCTGAATTCTCAAGACGTTGCTGATATAAATTTTTTTTTTTTTCTTTTTTTTTGCTGATATAAATTTTAATATAAAATATTTGGTCACAAAATAGTATTGCTTTTGTATGCACCTAGAAGAAAAGTAAAATTTAATAGAACAGCAAACAACAAATGCTGGCGAGGTTGTGGAGAAACTAGAACCCTTATTCACTATTGGTGGGAGTATAAAAGGGTGCGATCACTATGGAAGGCTGGCGCTTTCTGAAAAAGTTGCAAAAAGAAATACCGTTTGACCCAGAAATTCCACTACTGGAAATATACCCTAAAAAAACCAGAACTGCCACCCGGGCAGATATATGCACACCCATGCTTATTGCGGCTTTGTTTGCAATCACAAAGAGTTGGAAACAACCCAAGTGCACATCAACAAACAAATGGAGAAGCTCTGGTATATTCACACAACAGAATACTATGCTGCATTGAAAAGCAAGGAACTAATGAAATATTGTGCAAAATGGATGACCCTGGAGGACATTATACTGAGTGAAATATCTCAGTCACAAAAGTACAAATACTGCATAGTGCCACTGTTGTAAAGCGGTACTAACACCAGGGTTGGGAGGAAACTAAGATGGGATAAATAATGTATACTGCATTGAAATTGAAGGAGAAAACTGTTCAGGAGGAATATGTGATTAGGTATTATTGTCATGACAAGAGTCCAGAATGAAAGCTGTATAGTGGAGTGGACTAAGGGGTGGGGGAGGGGGGGAGAGGGTGGGAATTGTATAACAATGAAAGGTTTTTTTTCTCTTTTCAGAAAGAGAAGCAAACTGGGAGGGAGGAGTGGGCAGGGAGGAAAGTGTGTAACAATGAATGAATGGAAATCCAAAGTCTCTGCAAACGTCCATTAAAATTTTTTTAAAAAGATTTTTTTTAAAAAAGAAGGTGAACTATTCATGCCAACAACAGCCACAGCTCAAAACCAATTTCCATAAAGTCACATTCCCCACCTCTTTCTACTAATCTTAACACCTACTGCCCTTCTAGGTCCAAAATTCGACATGACAGCTCACAGACCACAGTAATTCAGGTTGGCAGCAAGGTATAATCACCCAATCAGTACAGCTTCTGAAATGTGCTTGTATGTACCCTAGCCTTGAGCCTCACAGCTTAAGACCTGAGATAAAAAACTCTCAGTCCTTCCAATTATGGCTCTCTCCCTCCTTGCCCCTAAGCTGTCCAACAAACTTGGGCAAAGATTCGTAGTTCTAGTTTCACAGTGTGGCAGTCCCCAGGGTCCACTCTGTCTCACATCACATCTCTAGCTCTCTGCTGTGGCTATAATGCATGCTGCTACCTAGGCCTTGGTCTTACTGGTATAAGACTCACTGGCCCCAAAGGACATGTTGCATTCTCTTGTGTTTTTCCTTGCTGGCTCTCCAATTCTGCTCCCGGATCCACTCAATTTATTGGTCAGACTACTCAATTTCTCTTCATTATGAAGTTCATCTCAATGTTAAGAAAGCACATTCTATTTTCATATTCTCGCCCATCAACATGGCAAAGTCAGTCAATGGCTAGAGAAGCCATATATA
>NW_006399788.1:16686775-16691269 GCF_000299155.1 Elephantulus edwardii | reverse complement strand
CTAGTATATAATACTTTTAAACTATTCTCTCCCCCATAGACTTCAATGCCATAAACATATTTCATCCAGTTTTTCTCAGTCTTACCCCCACCCCGATGCCAGCCTCATTCTACAGCAGTGGCACCATATAGCATTTGTCCCTTTGTGACTGAGATACCTCACTCAGCATAATGTCCTCCAGGGTCACCTATTTTGAATAATATTGCATGATAGGGAAGCCATTTTGAACAAAAAAACCCCTAACACCACAGACTGCCCATTGGAATTTTATATGCCTCTAAATTTCATATTTAAAAAATTAATTCTCCCCTTACAATCCTGTCTCCATACCTTTCCAATCTATATGCAGAACAAACCATTAGGGAAGCAGGGCTTATGAGGAGGAATGTGGCATCAGAAGTGGAGGAAGACTCATCAACAACCTATGTTATCCAGATGATACAACCTTGCTTTCTGAAACTGAAGAAGACCTGAAGTGCTTGCTGTTGAAGGTAGTCTTCAATATGGACTGAAGCTCGACATCAAGAAGACAAAGATTCTCAGCACTGGGCCAACTGGCAGCACCATGATCAATGGAAGAGAGATTGAGGTTGTTAACAATCACAGCTTGCTCAGCTCCACATCAACACTCTTAACACCAGCAGTCAGGAAATCAAAAGATGAATTGCATTGGGAAAATCTGCTGTCCAGAGTGCTGAAAAGCAACAATGTCAGTCTAGAGACTGACCTAATCCAGGCCATAGTCTTTGCAATTACTTTTTATGCTTCAGAGAGCTGGGCAATGATGACTAGGGATAACAGAAGAAGAACTGATGCCTTTGAATTGTGGTGCTGGAGAAGAGTCCTGAACATACCATGGACCGTCAAAGAAAACAAATAGGTTTGTCTTAGAGAGGGTGAAACCAAGTTTCTCCTTGTAGACTAGGATTTTAAAGCTCTGTCTCACATACTTTGGACATGTGGCCAAGAGAAACTGATCCATGGAGAAGGACATCATGCTTGGAAGGATGGGGGAACAGCATGGGAGAGGAAGGCCTGGGATGATATGGATTGTTACTATAACTGGGGCAACTGGGGTTGATGTGTTGGAATTAGTGAGACTGTCTCAGGACAGGGTAGGGTTCAGAGCTGCTGTACATAAAGTCACTATGGGTTGCAGGTGACTTGCTGGCACTTAACAACACATTCCTGAAAGAATATAAACCAGCATCTTCATGCCTTAGGCTATGTTTTTAATTTGCTCACCCCTATCAAACCAGAACAAGAGCCAACGGTAATGAAGGAAGAAGTTGAAGCTGCACTGTAAGCATTAGCAAAAAATAAGGCCCCAGGAATTGATGGGATAGCAAGGGACATGTTTCAACTAACAGATATAGCCCTGAATGTGCACACCAGTTTATGCCAGGAGATTTGGAGGACAGCTGCGTGGTCAATTGACTGGAAAAGACACAAATTTGTTTCTATTCCCAAGAAAGGTGATCCAACAGAATGTGTAAAGTATCAAATAATATCATTAACATCACATGCAAGCAAAATAATGCTGAAGATCATTCAAAAATTGCTAGAACAATATACAATGGCAGAAATTCAAGCAGGCCGTACCACCTGGGATATCACTGCTGATATTAGATGGATCTGGCTGAAAGAATTCCAAAGAAAGTCTATTTATGCCTTATTAACTATGCAAAGGCATTTGACTGTGTGGATCATAACAAATTAAGTTTGAGATAATATAAAAAAAGAAATTATGTACTATTTCTTGGTACTTGTGAATGTGACCTTCATTGGAAACAGGGTCTCTGCAGATAGAGTTAACAGGAAGTCATATTCAAGTTGGGTGGGTCCTAATCCATTCTAACCTGTGTTCTTTAAAAAGAAGTTTTTGTGGTGTTCTAGTCACGCCAGGACTGAGCTGACTGTCCAGTAAATTTTCAGAGGCACACAATCCCACAGGAGAAGCCTGTCCATCTTTCTCCAATGGAGCAGCTGGTGGATTTGAATTGTGTGCTCTAAAAATGGCAGTGTACTCCTTATCAGTAGGTCACCAGAGCTCTAAAAAAGAAGCAACTGTTACATACCATACGACACCTAGTTGACCCGCCAGTGGGTTTTCAGAGATAGTTAATTGCACATGAGGGGAATGCCCATTGTTCTTTCATGGAGCAGCTGGTGGATTCAAAACATATGACTTCAGGTTGGCAGTGCACCTTCTGACCAGTAGTTCCACCAGAATTCCCAAAAGAGGAGGTGTACATTCACGGGAAAATAGAAGTAGAGGTTGAAGCTGCACTGTCAGAAGCTAAAGAAAGCCTGGAACTAGCAGAAGGTAAAACAGGGAAAGAAGGATTCTTCTCTTAAGCCTTCAGAAGGAACATGGCCCATGGTAACAGATTGATTTTGGATAACTAGCTTCCATAGCTATAAGATAATTGATTTCTATTGTTTAAATCCGTTAGTTTATGGTACTTTGTTGAGAGAGACTGAGTAAACTAATGCTCATGTTGTTGTTTGTAGGTATCATAGAGTCAAGCATAAATCATACAGACCCTGTGAACAAAGATCTGAACTCTGTCCTATCCTGTGTTATCATTATCATTTCTGATATACGTAAGCCCACTGCTGCAGTCACTGTGTCAATATATCTTGTTGAGAGTCTTCCCCTCCTTCACCCACCCTCCATATTTCCAACCATGTTGTTCCTTTCCAATGAACAGCTTCTCCTAACAGTATGTTTGAAGTATTCTGGCTGCACTTTATCCAAAACACATCAGTTTGCTCTTTTTTGCACCCCTTGGGATATTTAGTAATCTTCTCCCGCACCACAATTCAGAGGCATACATTTTCCTCCTATCATCCTTATTCTTTATCCAGCTCTTAGATATATAACAAGTGATTGAAAAGACCATGGCCTAATCATGTGTATTTTACTCCTCAAATTGACATCACTGCTCCTCAGTAACTTGGAGGGGTCCCTGACTGTAGACTCTCCCAGTGCAATACATCTCCTGAACTTCTGACTGCTGGTATCAAGGATATTGACTGTGAATTGAAATCAGATTAAATCACTGACAATTTCAATCAAGTCCACGGGAACCAAAATGTGACCTTAAGTCTGTCCTACTCGAATTTCAAAACCATCTCAGGAACAGGTTTGAAGCCTTGAGCACCAATGAGTGTAGACCAAGTGAGCCCTGGGAGGATATCAAGAAAATCATCCATGAAGAACACAAAAGATCACTACAAATACTGAAGAAGAAGAAAAGAACAAGATGAATGTCAGATGAAACTCTGGGTATTGCATCAGAGCACCGAGAAGACAAAGCTAAAGGAAGAAACCTAGAAATCAAAGAGCTGAACAGAAAGTTTCAATAGGCAGCTCAGGATGACAAAGCAAGATACTATAATGAAATGTGCAGAGAGCTGAAGTTAGAAAATCAAAAGGGCTGAATTCGCTCAGCATTTCTTAAGCTGAAGGAGCTGAAAAACAAATTCAAGCCGTGGGTGGCAATAATTAAGGATATTTTGAGTAGAATGTTAAATAATACAGGAAGTATCAAAAGAAGATGGAAGGAGTACACAGAGTCACTGTATCAGAAGGAATTGGCTGACACAGAAGAATTTCATGAAATAATATATGAGCAACAGCCTATAGTCATGAAGGAAGAAGTTCAAGTTGCTCTGAAGGAACTGGCAAAAAAACAAGGCTCCAGGAGTTGACAGCATACCAACTGATTTATTTCAACAAAAAGACACTGCCCTGGATATGCTCACTAAGTTGTGCCAAGAAATCGGGAGGATAGCCAGCGGCCGACTGACTGGAAAAGATCGATATTTGTTTCCGTTCCAAAGAAAGGTGACCCAACAGAGTGAGGAAATTATCGAACAATATCATTAATATCACATGCAAGCAAGATTCTGCTGAAAATTATCCAAAAATATTTGGAACAATATGTCAACAGAGAACTGCCAGATATGCAGGCTGGATTTAGAAGAGGTCATGATACTAGGGATATTATAGCTAATGTTAGATGGATCTTGGCAGAAAGAAAAGAATACCAGAACAATGTCTACTGGTGCTTCATTGACTATGCAAAGGCTTTTGACTGTGGATCACAACAAGCTGTGGCTGACTCTGAGGAGAAAGGGAATCCCAGAACATTTGATTGTGCTAATGCGAAACCTATACTTGGACTAAGATGCAGTCATCAGAACAGAGCAAGGAGACACCATATGGCTCGAAATCAAGAAGGGGGTCCATCAGGGATGTATTTTGTCTCCATACCTTTTCAATCTGTTTGCAGAACAGATCATCCGAGACTCCAGGCTGTACGAGGAGGAATGAAGCATCAGGATTGTTGGAAGAGTTATCAACAACCTGAGTTATGCAGATGACACAACTCTGCTTGCTGAAACTGAGGAGGACCTGAAGCGCTTGCTGCAGAAGGTCAATGACTGCAGCCTTCAATATGGATTGAAGCTCAACATCAAGAAAAC
>NW_006399788.1:16671345-16686675 GCF_000299155.1 Elephantulus edwardii | reverse complement strand
AGTATACAGTTAGTTTCTATTCCTCTGGAGCAACAGAATAAGAAAAGTCAAGGATTGGAGCTTGATAGTAAAGAGTTGCACTGACAAAGTAAAGGCAAGCTGTTCAAATCCACAAACCGCTCTTTCGAGAAAGTTGGGCCGTCTCCTTCCTTGCAGTTTACAGCCTCTGAAAACCCACTGGAGGGTCAGCCATGGTTCCAACTCAGTAGCACATTATAACAACAGTAACATGGAATATGTAGCTATGTAGCTAATTGCTTCCATGAACATCTTTCCCCTGTGCCATGACACCAAGACTACTGGTTAATACCCAGTTAATTTTTAATCTATATGCGGAACAGATTATCCAGGAGGATGGGCTCTATGAGAAGTGTGGCATCAGGATTGGATGTAGACTCATCAACAATCTGTGTTATGCAGATGACACAACCCTGTTTGCTGAAACTGAGGAGGACCTGAAGCGCTTGCTGCAGAAGGTCAATGACTGCAGCCTTCAATATGGATTGAAGCTCAACATCAAGAAAACAAAGATTCTTACCACTGGGCCAACTGCCAGCATCAGTATGGATGGTAAAGAGATTGAGACAGTTAACATTTTTAGTTTACTTGGTTCAACAGTCAACACTCTTGGTAACAGCAGCCAGGAAATCAAGAGACGAATTGTATTGGGAAAGTCAGCTGTGAGGGACCTCTCAAGAGTACTGAAGTGCAACAACGTCAGGCTAGAAACTAAGGTGCACCTGATCCAGGCTATTGTCTTTGGAATTACATGCTATGCATTGGAGAGTTGGACAGTGAATAGGGATGACAGAAAAAGAATTGATGCCTCTGAGCTGTGGTGCTGGAGAAGAGTGTTGAATATACTATAGACTGCTAGGAGAACAAACAGGTTTGTCCTGGAGAGGGTGAAGCCGGATTGCTCCTTAGAGTCAAGGATTCTGAAGCTTCGTCTGACATACTTTGGGCATGTTGCAAGGAGGGACTGGTCCTTGGAGAGGGACATGATGTTTGGGAGAGTGGAGGGACAGCCCAGGAGAGGAAGACCCTTGATGAGATGGATCGATTCTGTGATTGGAGTGGTAGAAATGAGTGTGTTTGAGACGGCGAGGTTGGCACAGGATAGAATGGTGTTTAGAGCTCTTGTACATAGGTTCGCTATGAGTGCTGGTGACTCAATGGCACATAACAACATCAGCGGTGAGAATTTTTGTTTTCTTGATATTGAGATGTTGTTGTTATGTGTCAGAGTCGGCTAAAACTCATAGCAATTCCACACACATTAGAATGAAAACTGGCCCAATCCTGCTCCCTACTCACAATCTCTGCTGTACTTAAACCCACACTGGCATAGTCATTATGCCAACAAACCTCAATAAAGATTATCTTTTCTTATATGGGTTTAAAAGAGGCTGTGACACCAGGGATATCATTGCTGACATCAGATGGACCCAGACTGAAAGCAGAGAACACCAGAAGAATGTCTATTTGTGTTTTATTGACTATGCAAAGGCATGTGCCTCTGTGGATCACAATAAACTGTGGCGAATATTGAGAAGAATGGGAATTCCAGAACACCTAATTATGCTCATAGGAAACCTATCCTTAGACCAAGAAGCTACTGTTCTAATTGAGCAAGGGAAAAACCGCTTGGTTTAAAATCAGAAAAAGTGTGTGGCAGAGTTAGATCCTTTCTCCATACCTATTCAATCTGTATGCTGAGTAAATCATCCAGATAGCTCTACCAAGAAGAATGTGGCATCAGGATAGGAGGAAGACCGACCAACATCTTGCATTATGCAGAAGACACAACTTTGCTTGCTGAAAAGTAAGTAGAATATGAAACACTTTCTGCAAAAAATCAAAGATTACAGCATTCAATATAGATTACATCTCAACATCAAGAAGATAAAAATCCTCACCACTGGACAGACAAATAACATCATGATAAACAGAGAAAAGAATGAAATTGTAAGTAATTTCATCTTACTTGTACCCACAATCAACATCTGTGGTACCAGCAGTTAGGAGATCAGGAGATATAATGTATTAGGCAAACCTGCTGTCAGGATCCTCTCTAAATTACCAAGGAGCAATGATGTCAATTTGAGGAGTAAGGTGCACCTGATTCAAGCCATGGTCCCTTCTAACACTTGCTATGCTGTCGAGAGCTGGATAATGAATAAGGATGAAAGAAGAATTGATGCCTTTGACTTGTGGTGCTGGAGAAGAGCACTGAATATTTCATGGGCTGCCAAAAGAACAGACATATAGGCCTTGGAGAAGAAGCAGCCAGAGTGCTCCTTGGAGACATGGATTGTGAAGCTTTGTTTCACATACTCCGGCTATGTTGCTAGGAGAGGCTACTCCTTTGAAAGGGACATCATAGTTGGAAAGGTGGGAGGGCCAGCAAAAGAGAGAAAAATTCTCAACAAAATGGACTAACAGTGACTGCAGCAATGGGTTCAAGGGTGTCAGAGATGATGAAGATGGCACTGGACAGGACAGGGTTGACAAGGATGCCTAAACGTGACAGCACCTAACAACAACTTCTTCTCTGACCCTCTTATTTTCCAAACATTATGTCCTCTCCAAGCTCTTGCCCTTCCTGGTAACATACGTAAAGCATATGAAAGTCTTACCATTTTTGTTTTACAAGAGAACCCTTGCAGAACTTTTTCCAAAACAATTTAAAAGCAATAATTTTTCTTTGGTCTTTCTTACTCATTATACAACTTTCACACGCAAATGAAGAAATGGAAAATACGCTGATTCAGGTCAGGCCCACTTTAACCTATAAACTGACATGTTGGCTCTTTCTCACTTTAAAGAAGTCCTTGATGTCTAATTTGCCTGATGCAACCTATCTTTTTATTTCTTGACTGTTGCTACCATGGGTGTTGATTGTGGATGCAAGAAAAAGAAAAATCTTCGACAATTTCAATCTTATATCCAATTATCATGATGTTTATTAGGTCCACTTTTGACAATTTTTGTTTCCTTTATGTTGAGGTTTAATCCATACTGAAAATTATAGTCTTTGAGCTTCATCAATAATTCTTCATTTTCTGCAAGTGAAGTCATGTCACTGTTAAGTCTTCCTCCAGTCCTGATGCTATGTTTCACATAGTCTAGCTTCTCAGATTATCTGCTCAGAACACAGATTGAATAAGTATAATGAAATACAACTTGTTGAATATCTTTTCTGATTTTATACTATACAGATTCTTATTCTGCTATTGGCCTTTCTGGTCTGCAAACGCATAATTAAATATTCTATAATCCAGAGACTAAAGTGCACCTGATCCAGGCCATATCTTTGCAATTACTTGCTATGCATCAGAGAGCTGGACAAAGATTAAGGATGACAGAAGAATCGATGCCTTTAAGTTGTGACGCTAGAGAAGAGTACTGAACATACCATGGAGCGCCAAGAGAACAAACAGGTCAGTCTTAGAAAGGGTGAAACCAAGTTTCTCCTTGGATGCAAGGATTTTTAAGATCTGTCTCACATAATTTGGGCATGTGGCCAAGAGACCAGTCTTTGGAGAAGGACATCATGCTTAGAAGGACAAAGGGACAGCACAGGAGAGGAGGACCCTGGATGAGACAGACTGACACAATAACTGGGGTAAAGGGGTAGGTGTGTCAGAGTCAGTGAGACTGTCAGGTTTCATAGCTATTGTACATAGGGTTGCTATGAGTCACAGGCAACTTGATGGCACATAACAACAAAAATTCCCATTGTTCTCAATGTTATCCATGATTTATTACAATTCACATAGTTGCATGCCTTTACATAGACAGAAAAGAAGAAGTAAACATCTTTATGGTAGTCTCTGCTTTCAGCCATTTCATAGTTGTAACTGATGTCTCTCATTCCAAGGCCTCTTCTTTTTTAGAAAAAAAACCCCATTTTTTTAAAAATTTTATTATTTCTTCTGTGTGTACCGTGAAATCGAATCTGACTAGTACAGAAGGAGATTTTCCCTCCTTCTCCAGCAGAGCATCTGGTGGATTCAAACCATGTACCTCTGGGATTGCAGTGTAGTTTCTTGCCACTAGGCCACCAGAGCTCCCCAAAGCCTCTTCTGAATCTAGTTTCAATTTCTGGTAGTTCTTGGTGGATATTCTGCTTTAACCTTTTAAAACATTATCTCCTGAAGGACAAGATTTTACTTGCATGTGATACTAATGATTGAGTGCCAACGAATTGGAAATGACACATAGGTTTTCAGAGGTTTTCAGAGGCAGTTTCCAGAGGGTTTTCAGAGGCAGTTAATCGCACAGTAGGAGACTGCACATCTTCGTCCCACAAAGCAGCAAATGGAGTCAAATCACGTGCCTTTGGGGTTCCAGTGCAGCTTCTTGCCAGTAGGCCACCAGACTACTAAATAATTTCTGCATCCTTTTGTGGTTCACCTTTTTGTTAGTATGGGCATAAATATGCATCTCTTCCAGCAAGTTGGCTAGCTTCCATATTCTAAACTTCTTGCCATAGACAAACAGCAAGTCTTTTTGGCAAAGAAAAAAAAATCTCAACTGGTATTCTATCAATTCCTACAGCCTTATTTTTCGCCAATGCCTTCAGTACAATTTAGACTTCTTCCTTCGATTCCTTTGGTTCTTAATTAAATGTAACCTCCTGAGAAAGTTGAACAACTATTGTATTTGTAAGTGACACTATTATGTTCATACTTTCAAACCAATAGGGGTTCTGGTGGCACAATCAGCAGGATCTTGTATTGCTAACCTAATACCAACCAAGTCCACTGCCATGGAGTTGGTTACAATTCATAGCAAACTTCCACTGGGTTTCTAAGTCAACAAATCTTTACAGGAGAATGCTGCTCGTTTTTCTCCTACAGAGATTGCTGTTTCTGTGGTTATCAGCCCATAATGTAATGCACTGTGCTGCCAAGTTTTGTGCATATTACTAATACAGGAGATTAAAAGACAAAGGATGGAGAATGATACACCAAGCAAACATTAATCCAAAGAAAGATAGTTAATATTAAGCAAGATTTCAAGGGGGAAATTAGACAAGAGGGATGTAACTCAAACCGAAGTTCATCACCATCAAATTGTTTTCTTACAGCAAATCTTCAAGGCTGTAAGTTGAGTTGCTGATGGATTTGAATCATGAGATAAGCAGCCTTTGGGTTAGTAGTGCAACTAGCAGACTGTATCACCAGAGGTCCTTAAGGACACTGTTGTTGTTGCTGTTGTTATGTGCCATCAAGTCACCTACAACTCATAGCAACTCTATGTATAACAGCCCTAAGCTCTGCTCTATCCCTTGCCAAACTTACTGTCTCTAACACACCTATCCCCATTTCCTCAGTGATGGAATAAATTCATGTCAGCGAAGGTCTTCCTCTCCTGCACTGTCTCTCCACCCTCCCAAGCATGACGTCCCTCTCCAAGGACTGGTTCCTCCTTGCAACATGTCCAAAGTATGTCAGACAAAGCTTCAGAATCCTTGCCTCCAAGGAGGAGCCTGGCTTCACCCTCTCCAGGACGAACTTGTTTGTTCTCATAGCAGTCCAAGGTATATTCAGTACTCTTCTCCAGCACCAAAGCTCAAAGGCATCAACTCTCCTCTACCATCCCTAGTTATTGTCCAGCTCTCTGAAGCATAGCAAAGATCATTAAGGTGTATCAGGCACACCTTAGTCTCCAGACTGACATCGTTACTCCTCAGTACCTTGGAGAGGTCTCTGACAGCAGACTTTCCCAAGGCAATTTGTCTTTTCATTTCCTGGCTGCTGGTACCTGCTGGTATCAAGAGTGTTGATTGTAGAGCCAAGCAAACTAAAACTATTAACAATCTCAATCTCTTCACCATCCATCATGACACTGCCAATCAGCCCAGGGGTGAGAATTTTTGTTTTCTTGACGTTGAGCTTCAATCCATATCGAAGGCTGCAATCCCTGACCTTCTGCAACAAGCGCTTCAGGTTCTCCTCAGTTTCAGCTTGCAGGGCTGTGTCATCTGTGTTATGCAGATTGTTGATGAGTCTACCTCCAATCCTGATGCCACACTTCTCCTCAGAGTCCAGCCTTCCGGATAATCTATCCCGCATACAGATTGAAAAGATATGGAAATGACACATCCTTGATGCATACCCGTCCCAATTTTGAACCATTCAGTGTTTCCTTGTTCTGTTCTGACATTTCTCCTCACAGAGTGGTCTCTATGGGCCTTCTGGATGATCTGTATAAAGACTGAAAATGTATGGAGATAAGACACATCCCTGGTATAAATCCTTCCCGATTTTAAATCAGGTAATGTTTCCTTGCTTTGTTCCGATGACTGCCTTCTGGTCCAAGTATAGGTTTCGCATAAGCACAATCAAGTGTTCTGGGATTCCATTCTTCTCAGAGTCAGCCACTGTTTGTTGTGATCCACACAAGTGCCTTTACAGAGTCAATGAAATAGAGATAGACATTCCTCTGGTACATTCTGCTTTCAGCCAAGATCCATCTGACATTAGCTATAATATCCCTAGTACCCCAGCCTCTTCTAAATCCAGCTTGCACTTCAGGCAGTTCTCTGTTGATGTGCTGTTCCAGTTGTTTTTGGACAATCTTCAGTAGAATCTTGCTTGTCTATGATATCAATGATACTGTTTGGTAATTTCCACACTCTGTCAGATCACCTTTCTTAGGAATGGGAACAAATATAGATCTCTTCCAGTCAGTTGGCCAGATGGTTGTCCTCCAGATCTTGGGGTCCATTTACCAAGAACAAGGAGACCTGACAGTATAACGGTTAAAACACTCAGCTGCTAATAGAAAGTTTGGTTGCTTGGTCCACCAGACACTTCACAGGAGAAATATATGACAGTCTACTTCTGTAAATATTTACAACCTTGGAAATTCTTCATGTAGTTCTACTCTGAACTGTAAGATTGCTTGTAGTAAAATCAACTTAATGGAAGTGAGTTTGGTTCTTTGGTTAGATTATCACTAAGAACACATAAGAATCCTAAACATATAGACAGGTATGTAAGATGAACAGATACAGGTGAGTAAAGGGGATATACCCTGATCCAACCTGTGTTTGTCAGATGGCATTTCTACATGTGCATTTGTATGTGCTGCAAATATATTCATGTATAGAATAGAACCAAAATGTACCTTCTTCAACCAAGCTCTGATGGAGCTTTGATGGTCTACTGGTAAGTAGCTGCAAGATTATAGATCCCAAAGGCACGTGTTTCAAACCTATCAGCTACTCTGCATAAGAAGGATAGGCAATCTCCTCTATGTGATTTACCACTCTGAAAGCCCGCTGAAGGCTCAGCTATAGGTTCTGAACCAACAGTACACAACAACAACAAACATTAACCAAATATTCGAAGGGACTAAATCACTATCACTGGACATGGAACCTTAGGATCATAATCTTGGGGGGCATTAAGAATAATCAGACTAATACAGCCCATGAAACAATGTTCTCCAACCTAAATTAGTCTGCCCTGAGGTCTTAAAACCTTAAAAGAGTCATTTAACATGCAATTGTTAGTCTCTCCCAGTATGAAACATGTAAGAGTAAGGAAAAGAAAGATGCATAGAACTAATTAATTGCTAACTGCCTTAACAGACCTTGTAAAACTCAACTTCTGTGACTCTGACACAAGAACGAGATTGCCCAACTATCACTGCTAACAGCTCTGAAAAAGATCATAATAGAGGATCTGGATATAGTGTGAAATAAATGTAGAATAAAACCTAAAATAATAAAGATGGCCAGGTTATTTGTCTGATAAAGACTGGTACACTTCCTGAGACTATAGCCTTCAACCATCCGTTGAACCTGGAACTGAGCTCATCCGTATGGCACAACATTCAACCAAACAATAGACTGAGCTACAAGGTAACAATTATACCGGGGAGATCCTCAGTGTTTAGAACAATCAACTATTCAAGATCAAAAGGGTGCACTGTCCCAGGGACAGAATTCAAGGTGTAGGAAAGAAGAAAGAAGGACGAAGGAAAACAAGAATCAAAGTGAGAGAGTAAAGAGTAGGGTGATAAAGCAAGGGTTTCCACTAGTGTTAGGAAAGAAAGTATGTATAAGGGTTTGCGTGGCATACCAGTCTTCTCTGTAAACTTTCACTTGAATCACAATAAGAAGTTAAATTTTAATATTAAAAAAGTCTACCTAAATATGTATGAAATAAGAGATTGAAAACATGAAATAAAAACTGGCAAAACTGACATTAAAAGGGCAAGTCCACAATTAGAGATTTTGACATCTATCTATCTCAGCAGAACTACTGGGCAGAAAATAAGAATATAAAAGTATAAAAAAGCATTATTAAGCAATGGAATTTAACAGAAATGATAAAATAGTCCATAAACAAAGAAGAAAACACATTCTTTTCTTCTACATGGAATAGTCACCAATATAAACAACATTCTAGATTAAAACATAAATGTTATTTAAAATAATAGAAATCATACTTCTCTCAGAATAATTAAACTACAACTCAATAAAAAGAAAGATTACACGAAACTCTCCATGCACTTGGAAATGAAACAATATGCTACTAAATAATCCATGGATTAAAATAAAATTACAAGGGAAATGAGAAAACATATTTAACTATCCGAAAATGAAAACACAAAAAATCAAAACATATTTAACTATCTGAAAATGAAAATATAAAAAATCAAAACAATCTGGGCTATAAAAAAAGCAGTGCTTACAGGGAAGTTTCTAGAACAAAATGCTTATATTAGAAAAGAAGTCTCTATCCAATTAATAAAGTCAGGAACTTTAAAAAAGAAAAAGCAGAGTAAGTGAAAGCAAGCAAAGAGGAGGGGGATAAAAACCAAAACAGTTGAAACTGAAAATAGAAAAGCAATAGGGGAAAAAAATACACCAAAACCTAGTTCTTTGAAAGACAGCAGGAAAACTGATAAACCTCTAGTAGGACTGGTAAAGATAAACACACACACACACACACACACACACATCTATAGAAAAAACAAAATTACCAATATCAAGAGTGAAAAAAAGGGATGTTACCAAGAGCTCTGAAGACATTTAAAAAAATAAAAGGACAATTATAGACAATTCTATTTTGCACATCAACTAGGCCATTTGACAAATTATAAGGTGTCACTGAGTTGAATACAACTCATAGAAACCCCATCCACAGTAATCTGAAACTTGTCCTATCCTGTGCCAACTTCACATAATCTCTGACACACACAAACCCACTACTGCAGTTACTTTATCAATCTTCCTAACTGAAGGTCTTCCTCTCCTTTCCAAGAATGATGTCCTTCTCTAAGCAACAGCACCTCCTAGCAACATGTCCTTAGTACGAGAGATGGAGCTTCACCATCTTTGCTTCAAAGGAGCAATCTGGCTTTACCTTCTCCAAAACATATCTGTTCGCTCTTTTGGCAATATGGGATTTGGCTCTGTAGGATATTCAGTACTCTCCTCCAACACCAACATTCAAAAGTATCAATATATTTCTTGGTATTCATCCTTGTCTAGTGCTCAGAAGGATAGCAAGTGATTGAAAAGAACATAGTCTAAATCAGGAGCATTTTAGTCTTCAAACTGATATCAATGCTCCTCTGTAATTTGGAGAAGTCCTTGACTGCAGACTTTCTGAGTGTAATACATCTCCTGACTGCTGGTATCAAGTGTATTTATTGTGGATCCAAGTAAAATGAAGTCACTGACAGCTTCAATATTTTCTCCATCTATCATGATGTTGTCTACTGGTCCAGTGGTGAGATTTTTAGTTTTCTTCACATTAAGATGCAATCCATATTGGACGCTACAGGGTTTGATTACAGTAAGCAAGACTGTGTCATTTGCATACCAGAGGTGACTGATTCTTTGCTCAGCACACAGACTGAACAGGTATAGAGAAAGAGTACAACTCTGACACACACCTTTTTAAATTTTAAACCATGTAGTGTTCCCTTGCTTTCTTCACAAAACAGCTTCTTGGTATAAATATGTGCATGTTTTTGTGTGGTGTACCGCAGAGTTGGAACCAACTCACAGCTGACCCTCTGGCGGGTTTTCAGAGGCAGTTAATTGAAAAGGAGGGGACTGCCCATCCTTCTCCTGCAAAACAACTGGTGGCCTTGAACCACATGCCTTCAGGATGACAGCACAGCTTCTTGCCACTAGGTCACTAGAGCTATCTAGGTCCAGGTATAGATTTCGCATAATTTCAATAAGTATTTTGGGATTCCCATTCTCCTCAATGTTAGCCATAATTTGTTATAATCCATATAATCAAATGCCTTTGCATAGTCAATAAAGCACAAATAGATATTTTTCTGGTTCTCTGCTCTCAGCCAGGATGCATCTGACAAGGGCAATAATATCCCTGGTGCAACGACACCTTCTGAATCCACTTTGAACTTCTAGCATTTCCCTGTCTGTGTACTGTTCTAGATGTCTTTGTGTGATCTTCAGCAGTATTCTGCTTGCATGTGATATTCTTGATGCTGCTGATTGCCTTCAAGTCGAGAACGATTCATAGAGACCCTATGTACAAAAGGCCTGAGCCTTTCTTTAACTACTGACATTTATCAAAGTTCACAGAGTTTTTCGACGCATGTTTTTTGAGAAGTGGATGCCGCTCCTGCTTCCAAACCTGTCACACAGTATGTTGTTGTTACATGCCATTGAGTTGCCTGTGATGGATATTGTTTTATTATTTCACACTCTGTTAAATCACCTTTCTTGGGAATGGGAACCAATATGGATCCCTTCCAGTCAGCCAGCCATGTCGCTCTCCTCCAAATTTCCTGGCATAGACTAGTAAGTGCATCTGGGGCTCCAGCTGTCTTTTGAAATATGTCAGTGGGTATTCATTGGTTCCTGAGGTTTTATTTTTTTGCCAGTGCCTTCACTGTAGCTTTGGACTTCTTCCTGCCTTACCATTGACTCTTGGTAACGTGGTAGTTCCTGAAATATTTCAGTGTTCACCAGTTCTTTTAGGTACGGTGATTCTGTGGACCCTCTAGTTTCTTTTGATGTTTTCGGAATCATTCAAGATTTAAATTGTTTTTCATTTCTTTCAGCTTGAGAAATGCCATACAAATTCTTCCTGTTTTATTCTCCAATCCTAGGTCTCTGTACATTCCATTGTAATAGTTTATAATTTTGGAGAAATGAATTAACTAATTTCTCAAATCCACAAACTACCAAAACATTCTAAAAAAAGAGATCTCAAGGCCAGAGAGTTTCATTAGTAAATTATCATCAAACTTTAAAGATGAAATAAAGTCAATTTTACACAATCTCTTCCATAAAATAAGAGAGAATGCACTCCAACTTTTTCTCTGAGTCAGGATTACCCAGACATAAAAATAAGACAAAGTCTACATGAGAAAATAAAACAAGTTAACAATCTTCATTAAAATAAATGCAAAATCTTTAACAAATAGCAGCAAATCAAATCTAGCAAGACTATTTTAATCATCCTTTATAAAGAGATTTATAAAGCGAACAAGAAAGCCAGGGAGGTACTCTTTTCTTATATCAGTCATGCAAGATCAAAAGTACATTATTTACCCAAGGATAAAGTTTATAAGAATGAATAGAATTAAGAATCACAGGGTTAGAGTGAGGAGAATGCTGTTATAATGTGGAAATCATTATTAATGTCATAAAATGTGTATGAATGGCTGAACAGAAATGGACTCCGTAAACTTTCACTCAAATCACAATAAAAAGTTTTTTAAAACCAGGTTCTATATAATTCCAAGAAGACATAAACAGGACTTGTCTATTACAAATTACAAAATGCTAATGAAAGAAAACAAGGAAGGATATGCACTCTTTTTTTTGTTTGTTTGTTTTCAGAGAAAACAGCTTTTATTAATGGTTATCTCCAGAAACCAAAAAAGGCTATGTCCCCACTTTCAGTTACCCCAGGGTTTTACATTGCTCCGCCTGGGAAGGGGCTTGTAATTGGCTCTTGGTTTTCAAAGGTCCTAGTCTTTTCTGTTCTCTTCTGCAGACTAAAGTAGAAACTCAATAGTAATACCATATTGGTTTCCCCCAGCACTGCCTGCTGCAATTCCAAGTAGGAATGGAAAGGGGAAAGGGGAAGCAGTTAGATGAGTAAGAAACCTTATTTATCAAAGGTCCCTCTGGTCTTCCTCAGTGATTTGATCCTTCTTTGATTGCATTTCTCTTTGTGCTGGATCACACCTTTCTGAATCAGATCTGGGATTTATATTGCCTGTCATAGACCTAAGCCCAAGAGCCATGAGATGAGCTAGTCCAAATGTTGGCACATTCCTGGCCCATAAAGGCTTGAAGTGATCAGTAAGATATATTTTCCCACCCCTATACATCTTTGCTGTCTTTCTATCCGGTTCAGGGACTGCAATTTCTGGAGCAGTAGTGGGATATGTAACAGGAATATCAAACTCAATGTTAAACTCGTATTTGAGGAGGTCATAGATGTACCAGCATTTTCCAAACCACTGAGTCCCTTCTTTGTTGGACTCCAGTCGGAACCAATCATTGTCTGTGTTCTTGTTGTTCTTCACATACCATATAAAGAACTGGTATTCCTCCTTTAGTTGCTGCACCCATAACTCACGATCTCAGATTCCGGCATTAGTCTTCAGGACAGGGATCTCTGACACCACCCACCAGGTGGCTTTGTCCGCCATTTGGACCAGGGAGCAAGGGAAAGAAGGATATACACTCTTTATGGATTATTATTGTGTTAAGTTACCTTCAAGTAGGAACTAACTGACTCATAGCTTATACCATTCAGCAGATTTTCAGAGGCAGTAAATCACATAGCATCTTTCTCTTAAGGTGCAGCTAAAGGATTTGAACCATCTGCCTTTCACTTGGCAGCACAACTCCTTATCCACCAGACTACCCAAGTTCCCTCTTCCTGGATTAGAAAATTCAACAGGTAATTCTTCCCAGAGTGACCTATAAATTTAAAGAGAGCTCTATCAAACTCCAAACAAAACATTTAATAGTTGTTGTTAGGTGCTGTCAATATTGAGAATGCCCAAATAAGCACATCTCATTAGCCATTGTTGTTGCTGTTGAGTGATTTTTAAACTGAGTATAACTCATAGCAAGCCTATGAACAATAGATAGAAATTTTACTGTATCTTTTGCTATCATCACAAACTTTGTCATGCTTGAGCTTATTGTTACGATCACTGTGTAGATTCACCTTGCTGAGGGCCTTCTTCCTCTCTTTTACTGGCCCTCTACTTTTTCCAGCATGATATCTTTTTCCAAGGATTGGTCCCTTACAGATCATGTGCCCAAAGAATGTGAGACAAAGCGTCACCAACTTTGCCTCTAAGAAGCACTCTGGATGCATTTCCCCTAAGATAAATGTGTTTGGGGTTTTGGCAGTCTTTTTTTTTTCCCCAATACTCTTCACCAACACCAAAATTTAAAGGCATTGAATCTGCTTTAGCTTTCCTTATCCAACTTTCACATGCACAGGAAGCAACTGAAAATACCACTGAATTGCACCAGGTGCACCTCAGTCTCTTACACACTGACATCCTTGCTCTTTCAACTTATAATAAGACATGATTATCTTAAATTTATATGGGGGGGAAAGGAAGTAAAATACCTAAAGCAATTCGGAAAATGGGAAGAAACACGTTATTTTCAAATTTAAGACTTGGAGTAGTAATGAGTTGGGCTGCTAACCAAAAGGTCAGTGACTTGGATTCACCAGCTTCTCTGAAGGATAACGATGGGCAGTACCCCCTCTGCCTCTGCTTTCGTAAAGATTTACAGACTTAGAAACTAATGAAGGGCTGCCGTGAATCAGAATAGATTCAATGGCCGTAGTGCTGGTATATAGTAACAGTAATTAAGGCAATGTGGGATTAGTGAAGAGTGGCAGAAAGGTCACAAGACTGAATAAAAATCCCAAAAACAGACCCACACACATACGGCCAATTGATTTCTGACAAAAGTAATTCCAAAAAGAAAGGAAAGTCTTTTCAACAGATGATGCTAAGGCTAACGGATAATCACAGGCAAAAGAGAAACCAAACTTTACACAAACATTAACCCAGAATGTATCCTGACGCTAATATGAAACTATAAAATTTTTAGAAGAATGGAAAAATCTTTTTGAGATCTAGGACCTTACATCTAGGATTTCAGAGTTCTTAGGCATACCACCAAAGCATGATTAATAAATAAAAGAAAAAACCCAAAACACCCAATGTGCAGATATAAAGAACAGTCAAACTCAAAAGTGAAGAGACAAATAATCAAATTAGAAATGAGCAAACACACTGACATTATACTAAAGAAAATGCCGCTGGGTATGATTCATAGTGACCATAGGAATAAAAGATCTAAACCCTGTCCCACTGCAAGGAATAGCCTCTCTGAACAACATGCCCAACGTATATCTGTTTGTTCTCTTGGCCATCCATGAGATGTTCAGTGCTCTTCTCCAACACCACAGCTCAAAGGTATTCACAGGAGAGGGACATGGTGCTGGGAAGGGTGGAATGTCGGTGAAGGAGAAGAAGATCTTCAATCAGGTGGACTGACACAGTGACTGCCACAATGGGCTCTAGTGTGTCAGGAAGTGTGAAGATGGTACAGGATAGGACGGGGTTCAGATCTGTTGTTCAGAGGGCCGCTAGGAATCACACTAGATGGCACATAACAACAACAATGGTAATGATGAGTTGAAATCAACTCAATGGTGGGGAGTTTGTTTTCTGAGTTATTTGTAATAGCAAAGAGCTTGAAACAATTCAAGTGTTCTTCAGTGGGTAAAAAGGAAAAACACAGTGTTGGGCAGCTATATTAAATTATTATTCAGCAATAAACCACTGATACATGTAATAACTTGGATGGACCTCACAGGTAAAAAAGGCAACCTTGAAAAATAAAGTATCATGTGATTTAATTTATATAACATTCTCAAGAAATGGCAAAAGATAAAGAACTGCAGACCAATTAAGTTAAATACAAGGCAAGAGAGTAACTTGTCTAATATCACACAGCTACAAAGAGAGAGCAGAGTCAAACCTTTTAATTCTTACTCATTTCTCACTCCTAGCAAATATATTCTACTTAACTTCTCTAAGATTTGTTTCCTTCTCTGTAAAATGAGCTTAATAATACATAAATAAGAAAGTAAAGAATAGCTAGCATATTGTATGCAGTCAAGTTAGAACTGACTCATAGCCGACCCTGTTCTTTTCACTAAGCGAACTGGCAGCAAGATATGGATGCAGAAGAGACTGAAATTGTTAACAATTACAGCTTGCTCAGTTCCAAAATCAACACTCTTGGCACCAGCACTAAGTACT
>NW_006399788.1:16670128-16671200 GCF_000299155.1 Elephantulus edwardii | reverse complement strand
TGTGGTGCTGGAGAAGAGTCTTGGACATACTATGGACCACCAAGAAAACAAATAGGTCTGTCTTGGAGAGGGTGAAACCAAGTTTCTCCGTGGAGGCTAGGATTTTGAAGTTTCATCTCACATACTTTGGGCATGTGGCCAGAAAGGACCAATCCTTGGAGAAGGGCATCAAGCTCAGAACGGTGGAGGGACAGCATAGGAGAGGAAGATTCCAGATGAGATGGATTGATACAGTAACTAGGGCAATGGGGGTAAGTGTATCAGAATCAGTGGGACTGGCTCAGGACAGGGCAGTCTTCAGAGGTGTTGGACACAGGGTCTGTATGAGTCACAGACAACTCATGGCACATAACAATAACAGCACACTACACAGGAAGAGACTGCTTCTCCCACAGAGCAGCTAGTGGATTTGAACTAACTGCCTATGGGATTGCATATAGCTTCTTACCTCCCTGGTTAGCATACAGAATACAATAAATTGTAGATTAAAAATCAATTAGGAAACAGTTAAAAGTTATTAGGGAACAGTGTCAAGTTAATAAAGCCGTAGCACAATTATTTGATGAGTATGAAGAACACTGTTAAATTCCCTGTTTCAACAAATGCCAGAATTTTATATAGAAATTCCACTGGCATGATGTTTTTAAAAACAAAACAAAACATGAATTTCAAAATCATTATGCCAGACATATAAAAAGTAGACACTATATGAATTTGTTCACTTAAAGCTTTAGAAAATGAAAACTAACAGACAGGAATAGAAAGCAAATCAGTTATTTGGAGATGGATGAGGATAGACTAGAAAGAGATACATGAGAACTCTGAGGTCACAGGAAAGTTCTCTATTTTGATTACAGTGATGGTTTCAGGGTTGTGTGTGTCTGTCAAAATTCATCAAATGATATACTCTAAATTAGTATATTCTAAATTGTACATTCCACATGAATAAAGTAAAAAAATACTACTATTGCTTTTAAGTAAATTTCATTTCTTTTTATCAAAATAATTTTTAATGTCAGCAAATTCAACATTTAATGAGGTAGCTTGGATAGTTTAAACTTGAAAAAGTATT
>NW_006399788.1:16655746-16670028 GCF_000299155.1 Elephantulus edwardii | reverse complement strand
TTAATGAGGTAGCTTGGATAGTTTAAACTTGAAAAAGTATTTAAAGTAAGACATAGCATTATAGTTCCATGGTGTAAAGAAAAAAAATCTTACTACACTTCCCAGAACAGTAATACTTTGGTTCACCAACTCAAGACTAGTTTATAGGAAGTTTACAAACTGAAAAGTAACTTTCTAAAATTAAATTTCTGGTTTCCACAACAAAGATGCACTACAAGGAACCTTCCATTTTTTGTTCAAATTCAAATCAACCAAGCTTTTGTGCTCTCATTCTCTTTCTTCTTTCACATTTTCATTCCAGTTACCATAGAAACCCGAAAGCTGACAAGCCTTCAAGCATAGCAACAGTCCAAGCTTAGCAAGGATGTGAAAAGGGGACAGAGTCAAAGGCCAAAATTTGAGTCAGGAAAACCGGAATTCCAACCTTTGTTACTCTACAAAAGGTCTGGTAACCATAGAAACTGTACTCTAGTGGGTTTGGGAATATGATGACTGAATTCACTAAATGTGGAGTGACTCTGAAAATACATAGGACACGTAGCTATTTGAAATCCACATCAGATTAAGAATTTATTCAAAACTAAATTATTAAATTAGTATGAATAAAAAAGACTAAAGTTCATTTTTTCCAAAAATAAAAATCCTAGTAAAAGATATAAAACATAAGAATTATTTTCTCTAAAACCATTGTAGGTTTGTTAAAAAACACCTCTAATCTCACCAAATTGCTTCGCTCTTTCAATTTTCAATAATAAACTACCATGTAGAATTTTTTTTCTCTGAACTCTAATTTTTTTCATTTAATTTCATTAATTAATTGTTGCACATTTTTCTCCCTACCCTGTCCACTTAATGTTAAAAAAATAAAATTAATTCACTGTTGCATAATTACCATGGAGAATTTTTAAAATTCAGTATTTTTCAATAGTTTTGTCCAAAGAAAGTTGACATTACTATTACAGGCATATATTTACCTTTGAAAATTAAAGGAGAAACTCCAAGATTAATTAATCTGTGTTTTCCTGGGGGAAAAAAAATCTAAGTTTCTAAGTTTACAAATACCATAAAAATTCTGAATTATGGACTGTTTCAAAATATAAAACATTACCAACCAATTCCATCACTCTTAATCCTTTAATTTATAATAGTTAGAGACATTTCAAGAAAATCCCATGATATATTTTCCTTATATAATTTTTCTAAAGTCAAAATAGAGTAATATGTATGGATATTTTTCTAGTTTAGAAAATTCTTAGTTGTTGGCTGGTTTTCATGTCAACATTCTCAGGTCATTTCATTATGTTGTTTGCTTAGGGAAATCCACTTTAATATTAAATTAAAAATAGCACGGAAAGTAAATTTGTGGGGTGACACACCTATTCCATAAAGATTAAACCATGAATTCTAAGTATAAAAGAAATCTCATTTTCAAAAAACCTCATATATAAAAAGTTAGTAGTTACTGATATAAGGGGTTCATAGCATTATTCTTTATAAAAATTAAACAAAAAACAACAAAAATAACACACTCTTTCCTCAAAATCCATTCAAATACCATCTGCAACTTGAAGTTTCCCTCACTCTCCTCCATGCATGGCCCTTTTCTCTTTTGAATCCCCTTAACATTTTATGTCCCTTTTTGGGGGGTTGAATTTACCAGATTTTTCCTTATGCATTAGTCATTTATTTTTTAAAAAATTAATAAATGCTAAGTCATAAGCACTATATTGGGAGCTAGGCAAAAAATACTCTTAAAGTTTTCTTACGTTTTTTAAAACCAATCACAACTTGAGAAAAATACATGACATTTTCTGTATTCTTCATTTAATGGGATTTTTTGGTGTGTGTTTTATTTTACCTTAAGAGCCAGGATTTTGATAGGCAAACAAAGAAAGCATTAAAGCAGAAGAAACATACATAAATATCCCAGAGAAGAGAAAATTAGGTTGCTTTATTCTTCTGTTTAATTTGCAACTGCTAACACATAATGTTGAAAGTTCTTTTTTATATTCTCTCCTACCTCTCAAAAAAAATGATAATAAAATGAAATTAGTTTTCACTCAAGTTAAACTCACTTACTCAAAAGCAGGTTCCAACTAAGAGCAGATTTCCAAAGCTGTAAATCTTAAGAGGCTGCAACTGCCAATTTTTCTCCTGAGGAGCAACAAATGGATTCTAAGAACTGGAGACATAGCCTTTGGTTAGTAGTATTAACACTCTACGGATTATGGCACCAGAGCTCCATGTTCTTGTTGCTGTTGTTGTTGTTACTGTTAGGTGCTACAGAGTCAAGCACAACTCACAACAACACTATGAACAAAAGATCTGAACCCTATTCTATCCTGCACCATCCTCACACTTCCTGACACACAAGAGCCCATTGCAAGTCACCATGTTAATCCACCTGGTTGAGGGTCTTCCTCTCCTTTGCTGACCCTTCACCCTTCCCAACATCATATCCCTCTCCAAGGAATAGCACCTTCTTGCAATGTGTCCAAAGGATGTGAGGCAAAGCCTCATCATTCTTGCCTCCAAAGAGCACTCCGGATGCACCCTCTCCAAGACATATTTGCTCTCTCTGCTGGCCATCCATGAGCTGTCCAGTGCTCTTCTTAAAGGCATCAATTCTTTTTCTGTCATCCTTATTCATTGTCCAGCTCCCAGATGCACAGCTAGTAATTGGAAAGACTATGGCCTGAATGTAGACACACCTTAATCTTCAAACTGACAATATTACTCCTCAATAGTTTAGAACGGTACCAAGGGTGTTAATTGTGGATCCAAACAAGATGAAGCTGTTGACAGTTTCAATCTCCTTTCCATCCAGCATGATAGTGCCTATCTGTCTAATGATAAGAATCTTTGCTTTCCTGACATTGAGATGCAATCCATACCAGAGGCTGCATTCCTTGATCTTCTGCAACAAGTACTTCAAGCCCTTCTCACTTTCAGCAAGCAAGGTGATGTCATCTGCATAATGCAGGTTTGATGAGTTTTCCTCCAGTCCTGGTGCCACACACTTCTCAGAACTCAGAGTCTAGATTCTTGGAAATTTGCTCAGCAAACAGATTGAATAGGTATGGAAAGAGAATACAACCTCGCACACTCCCTTCCCAATTCCAAACCATGAGATGTTCCCATGCTCTATTCTCACAACAGCCTCTGGTCCAGGAATAAGCTCTGCATGAGCATGAAGATCACCACCACTAACTCTGTCAAATGCACTGCCCATTACAATACAAAAAAAAGATTTAATGTTAGGTGCAACACTATAATCCTGAGTATGACTGTTATCTCTACTACCTCTTAAAAGGATTTGCCATTTACAAGGTTCATTAATGAATTTAAATATTGTGTGTGCAAGGCACTGTGCTATAGGTTCTGGGAACACAAATATGAGTAAAGTCAACTTCTGTCTACTTAGTGTCAAAATTCTAGTGCTGTTATGCGGTGCTGTGTCAGTTCTCAAAAACAGTGAACCCATGGTTGGATGAAAACTTCCCAATAGGATTTTCTTGGCTGTAATCTTTACAGGAGCAGCTGCCAGATCTTTCTCCTAAGATCTGCTCATTGGGTTCAAGCTATCAACCTTTCAGTTAGTAGGAGACTGACTGCTCAACTATTGTGCCACAAGGTAAGAAGCACAAACAGTTCCAAAATACTTTAAGTATGAGAAGTACATTATAAAACATACTGATAAAATGGAAAAGAGAGTCACTGATATAGTCTCAAACCGCACATGAGAATGACATCCAGGTCAGGTTTTAAAAATTAAGGATCATTCAAAGGAGTACTTCCAGACAAACAAATATGTGCAAATATATGGCAAATTCAAAGAATGTTAAGAAATCCTGTGCAGCTGCAATGAATAGAGATTTTAATGGGTAATAAAGCTAGAAAAGTAGGTAGGAGCTGATCTGTGAATATCTCTCATGCTTTGGATTTTAATCCACTGGGCAAGGTTTGGCACTAACAGCTTAAAAAGTAGTTTTTACATATCTCATTTGATTCTTATAAGCAATTCTACTCTACTGATGTCACAAAGACATTGTAACTTTCTCACTGTCACAGAACTGGTAAATAGCAAAACTAGAACTTGAATTATTCTGCCTGCAGATTTCTTACTTTCACTAACAGTATAATAAAATCCAATGAACTAGTAATTATGTCTGTCTCTGTAAAGTAAATAATGAGATAATCACGGAGATAAAATTTTTACCGATCAGATTGGCAAAGGGGAAAAAAACCCCTGACAATACATCCTTTCAGTAAAACTGTGGAGGTACTGATGCCCTCTTATACCAGCAGAAATGTAAAACAGAACAACTTCTACAGATAAGTTTGGCAATATCTAGGAAGGTAGCAAGCATTATTTCTTTGACCCAGAAACTTCACTTCTACTACTGTATCCCAAATACACACTAGTAAAAAAACCATGAAAATACACATGAAGCAATCTGCATTAACAGCAACAAAACGAGGAACAATCCATACATCTATCAGCAAGTGGCTTAATGAATAAATATGATACTTTAACCCATATATAAATGTAGTTATATATAAAATAAAAGATAAATAGCTACAAATATTGTTAAGGATACCCAGGATATAGAAAAAGCAAGGTGGAGAAAATAAAAATGATACCATACTGCAAAAGAGCACACCATCACATGGGTATCTGTCACTTACTAAGGTGGTTTATGAACTGCTATGATGCTGAGCACCATATGTAAAGTTTCAGTATAAAAAGAGAATATAAATTTAAAATTGTTAAATAAAAATCCTACTATGATACTTCATCTTACTTGAAACCATCATCAACTTCCTTGGTAGGAGATCAGAAAACAGGAGTCAGGAGATCAGGAGACATATTGCATTAGCGAATCCTCTGCCATAGACCTCTCCAAATTATTGAGGAACAATGATATCAGTTTGAAGACTAAGGTGTGCCTGATTTAGGCCATGGCCTTTTCCATCTCCTGCCATCAATCTGAGAGCTGGACAATGAATAAGGATGACAGAAGATTTTATATCTTTGAACTGTGGTGTTGGAGAAGAGTGTTGAGTACCCAGGGACTGACAAAAGAACAGATTGTCTTGAAGAAAGTGCAACCAAAATGCTCACTGAAGACAAAGAAAACAAAGTTGTGTCTCACATACACTGGACATGATGTTAAGAGAGATTATTCCTTAGAGAGGGATATCATGTTTAGTAAAGTGGAAGTCCAGCTAAAGAGAGGAAGACCCTTGATGAAGTGGATTGACACAGTGACTGCAGCAGGGGGCTCTAGTGTGTCAGAGATGATGAAGATGGCACAAGATAAGACAGGGTTCAGATCTGTTGTTCCTAGCATCACTATAAGTCATACTTGACTTGAAGTCACCTAACAACCACAGTAACAAGGAACCAAAACCAAGATACATTCTTTAATTGTTGGAACAGTCACTAAAAGTTACAAAACCCACAATTAGCTGAAAGACCTTTAGGGATTGAAGGTGAGATATGTACAAATAAGAATATGGCAGTGACGAATCCATAACATTTAAATAGGATTGCAAGATTGGTCAAAAGGCATTTGCCATTCAATATGTTACAGGATAGTCTCAGGACAGGACTTGTTTGCCTGGCAACTTATTCTTCCTCAACAAAAGACATCTCGCACTGGGAAAATCTGCTGTCAAGGACCTCCTCAATTGCTTCCTATGCATCTAACAGTTGGACAATGAATGAAGATAACAGAAGAATCAATACCTTTGAATTGTAGTGTTTGAAAGAAGTACTGAATGTCCCATGGACTGTCAAGAGAACAAATCAATCTGTCTTGGAGAAAGTGCAACCATGGTGCTCCTGAAAGGCTAGTATATTGAAACTTGGTCTCACATTCTTTGGACATGTTTTCTTTCTTTTCTTTTTTTATTTAGTCATTCATACATATTTTATTTTTTTTTTAATTTAGGTTGTTTATTTTTCATTTCAATGAACATCTACAGAGATTTTGGGATTCCATTCATTCATTGTTGCACCCTTCTCCCCGCACAAACCCCTCCCCCCCCCCCCCACCCCATTTGCTCCTCTCCTTGAAAAGCAAAAGAAAAACTCCCTCATTGGTACACAATACCCACCCCCCGCACCTCCCCAAACCACACCCCCTATCCCCAAATATAATCCACTCTGCAACCCTCATTGCATACTCCTACGATAAAAATAATGGACATGTTTTAAGGAGGAGCCAGCCATCATGCTGTGAAAGGTAGAGGGGTCAGCGAAAGAAAGGACGACCCACAAAAAGATAGCTTGACACAATGACTGCTGAAATGGGTGTGATTGAGGGAGAGATCATGAGGATGGCACTGGATAGGACAAGGTTCAGATCTGTTGTTCATAGGGTCACTATGAGTCACAATAGTCATTACCGACAGCACCTGACAACCACAATATTCTTCTTCAATCATGTCTGTTACTGTTCTGTTGTGCTTGTGTATGTTCCATTGTAAAGAGTTAGATAATACTGTTGCTCAAAATTCATCCGGCAAGTATATGTCTATAATGGCAAAGACCTTCTAGGAATAGATTAAATATTCTTTGTGAGAAAAAAAATTTCTACTATGAAAAGGCTTTAAAAAAGAAATTCACCAACCTAGTATTAATAAGATTAGTACCCAAATTATAGTCTCCAAATATCAAGTCTAAAAGTAACCTTTGCTGCCCAAAACCAGAAACAGGAGCCTTCAAAATGAATTTTAATCATACCAGTATGCAAGTAAGCTATCAAAGGCCAAGTGGTGTCAAAAACACTAGGAAGTGCCTAGAACCGGCTCCACTAGCAATAATAAAACCATTTTAGCATTAATAGTTTTTTGGTTGTTTTTTTAAAATTTTATTAATTTTAATTAATGTTTACAGAGATTTTGAATTTCCATTCATTCATTGTTGCATTTTTCTACCTTCCCACCCTTCCTCCAAGTTGCATCTTCTCTTTGAAAAGTGAAAGAAAAATTCTTTCATTAGTATACAATCCCCTCCAGCTGCAGTACACTCCACTATGTAACCTTCATTCTGGGCTCTTGTCACAACCATAATACCCTATCATTTATCGCTTTTAAACTGTTCTCTCCCTCATCTGTTTCAATGCAGTATACATAATTTATCCAATTTTTCTCAGTCTCACCCCAAACCTGATGTCATTCTTGTTCTACAACAGTGGCACTATGTAGTATTTGTCCTTCCATGATTGAGATATTTCACTCAGCACAATATCCTCCAGGGTCACCCATTTTGAATATTTCATGAGTTCCTTGTTTTTCAATGCAGCATAGTATTCCATTGTGTGAATATACCACAGCTTCTCTATCCACTCGCTTGTTGATGGGCACTTGGGTTGTTTCCAACTCTTTGCTATTGTGAGCAAAGCCACAAGAAACATGGGTGTGTACATATCTGCCTGTGGGGCAGTTATGGTTTCTTTAGGGTATATTCCCAATAATGTAATTGCTGGATCAGAGCACTAATAGTTGTAACAACTATAATGGATTAAGACACAATGTTTAACATCCATGCATTCATAATGATATTTTAAAACTGGAAGATATTAATTGTTATTATGTGATATCGAGTCACCTGTGACTTATAGCGACCGTACGTACAATAGCTCTGAAGCCTGCCCAGTCCTCAGCCAATCTCACTGACTTCAATACACATACTCCCATTACCCCAGTTATTGTATCAATCCACTTCATCCAGGGTCTTCCTCTCCTGCACTGTCCCTGCACCCTTCCGAGCATGATGTCCTTTTCCAAGGACCAGTCCCCCTGGACACACGACCAAAGTACGTGAGATGGAGCTTCAAAATCCTAGCCTCCAAAGAGAGACTTGGTCTCATTCTCTCCAAGATTTCTGTAAGAAGAAGTGTCTTTCACCTGCTCCTTTTAGAAGATACTAATAATAAGTTCATTTAAAAACTAGTAAGTAAAGGAGAAAAAAGAAAGCATTTATCCTGTCTTTTGTATAGAAATTATACATCAACATAACTACTAATTACAGAATCTTTCTGTTTAAGAAAGTATTCAAGTTGATGAGTGAAGAAATTATAGTTAGAATAGCACCACTTTAAAAATCCCTAATGAAATTATTGATTTCAAAAATTATTATCAATGTTGTTGTTAGGTGTCAATGAGTGAAGTAAGACTCATAGCAACTCTAAGAACAACAGATCTGAACCTTGACATATCCTGTATCATCCTCATCATCTCTGACATACTTGAGCCCATTACTGCAGTCACCATGTCAAACTATCTCATTGAGGGTCTTCCTCTCTTTCAATAACCCTCGACCTTTCCAAACATGATGTTCCTTCCCAAGGAAGAGCCCCTCCTAACATCTTTGGAATTCACCAGCTGCTCTGTGGGAAAAGAACGAGCAATTTCCTGTGTAAATAACTGCCTCTGAAAACCCACTGTAGGATCAGCTGTAAGTTAAATCCTACCCAAAGGCACTCAACAATAACATGCTCAAAGTAGGAGATGAGATGAAGTTTCACCACCTTTGCCACTATGTAGCACTCTGCCTGCACTTTCTCCAAGACTTACCTGTTCATTCTTCTGGCAGATCACTTTTTTTAAAACCTATGTTATTGATGGCTGCTAACATGACTGTGCCTCCTAGCAGAAGTATGTTACACTATCTACGAAGGATCCATCCCCTGTACTCAAAAAGAATAAAGAAGAAAACAAAAATCAAATTTCAGTCTAATTAAATCTGTTGTTGTTGTTTGTTATGTGCCGTCAAGTTGTTTGCAACTCATAGTGACCCTATGTATGACAGCCCTAAACCCTGCTCTATCCTGTGCCAGTCTCATTGCCTCTGACACACCCATCCCGATTACCCCAGTCACTGAATCAATCCACCTCATAGAGGGTCTTCCCCTCCTGCGCTGTCCCTCTACTCTACCCAGCATGATGTCCGTCTCCAAGGACCTGTCTCTCCTTACAACATGTCCAAAGTATGTCAGACAAAGACCCAATATCCTTGCCTCCAAGGAGTAGCCTGGTTTAACCCTCTCTAGGATGAATCTGTTTGTTTTCTTGGCAGTCCAGGGTACATTCAATACTCTTCTCCAGCACCACAGCTCAAAGGCATCAGTTCTCCTTCTGTCCTCCCTAATCATTGTCCAACATTGCATAACAAGTGATTGCAAAGACCATGGCCTGTATCAGGCGCACCTTAGTCTCCAGAGAGACACCGTTGCTCGAGTACTTTAGAGAGGTCCCTAACAGCAGACTTTCCCATCACAATATGTTTTTTTATTTCCTGGCTGCTGGTGCCAAGAGTGTTGACCATGGAGCCGAGCAAACTGAAGCTGTGAACAATCTCAATCTTTTCACCATCCATCCTGATGCTACCGATTGGTCCAGAGGAGAGAATCTTTGTCTTCTTGACATTGAGCCTCAGTCTGTACTGAAGGCTGCAGTCCTTGACCCTCTGCAGTAAGTGCATGAGGTCCTCCTCAGTTTCAGAGAGCAGGGTTGTGTCATCTGCATAACGCAGATTGTTGATAGATCTTCCACCAATCCTAACGCCACGCTTCTCCTCATAGAGCCCAGTCTCTCGGATAATCTGCTCTGTATACAGGTTGAAAAGGTATGGAGATAGGACACATCCCTGACATACACCCTTCCCAATTTTGAACCATGCAGTGTTGCCCTGTTCTGTTCTGACGACTGCCTCTTGGTCCAAGTATAGGTTTCACATTAGCACGATTAAATGTTCTGGGATTCCCATTCTTCTCAGAGTCAGCCACAGTTTGTTATGATCCACGCAGTCAAAAGCCTCTGCATAATCAATGAAACACAGATAGACATTCTTCTGGTATTCTCTGCTTTCAGCTAAGATCCATCTAACATCAGCTACAATATCCCTAGTATCTACTTAAAGAAAATCTAGAAGAACATGGTAAATAATACCACAAAGATGCAATCAGAAATGTTCAGACTGTGACACTCTATAGGAAAAGCAATGTTGTTGTCATTGTTATGTGCCATCGAGTCGCTTGTGACTCATAGCAATATAAAAGAAGAAAAAAGAGGGAGAAAGAGAAAATAAAAATTAAAAGAAACTTAAGATACATCTACTGAATATAATATCTGAAAATTGATTTCACTAAAAAGATTATAACATAGTAACTGAATATTGTATGATAAAGTAGAAGTATTATTTGTTTTTAAGTGATAAAATTATGGTCTCTTTCTTTTCAGAAGGGTTTTTTCCCCTCCATTTTTTTAAAATTGTGATTTTAATGAAAGTTTACAGAAAAATGGGATTTTCATTCATCCATGGTTGTACATTTTCCTCCCTACCCTCACCCCATTCACTTAAAAAAAAAATTCATTCATTGTTACATAATTTCCTTCCTTCTCCTCCCCCCCTCCAATCCACTATACTATTACCTCTTACTATACAAATATGTGCAATCATATATTCCTTTTAAACAGTTCTTTCCTTCATCTGTTCCAAGGCAGTTTTCATTATTTATCCCATTTTTTCTTAGCTAACCCTTACCCCCATGTCAGTCTTAACAGTGGTATTATACAATTATTTGTCCTTTTATGACTGTGATACCTAAGCATAATGTCCTCCAAGGTCACCATGCTGTGTAATATTGAGTTCCTTGTTTTTAGCACTGTGTATAGTTTTTCTATTCATTTATTTGTTGATGGGTACTTGAGTTGCTTCCTTCTCTGTGCTGCAGTAAATAACGTTAGCAATAAACATGAGTGTGCTTACATCTGTTTGGTGGAAGCTCTAGTTTCTTTAAGGTGTATTCCTAGTAGCTGAATTGCTTTTTTCTACTTACTTGTTCTTCCTGCTCTATTTGGTTTAATTAGTCAATATAGGGAAGAAAGCTTCCCAGATTCCTTTATTACCACTTAAGTTATAAGTATTTGATAATGTGTACTTCATTAAAGACAATAATTGGCAATGTGTTGATTATTGTTGCATCTTGGACAGATCCCAAAAAGTTACTCACCAGTTTAGAGAGCTCAAAATGGTCTAAGAAACTCAGGAATGAGTATTTTTTTTCTATCAGAAGCCACTGATAATAAAGAGCGCAAGAGAATCATCAAGAATATATAAGTATGGAGTGTGTGTGTACACACATGTCCATGTTTTGAAAGGTTGCAGCTAAGATAAACACATATTAATGAGGACTTTTTTCCCCCATTTATTTAAATCAGACCCAGTTCCAATAAAAATATAGACCAGGAATGTTATATACACAACACAAGCATATCTAATTTGTTGATTCTGAATAATCAAATTTAAAATAGCTCAGGTCTGTACTCTTGGCACCCCAACCCACTGGCCATATTCCATTTATTCTGGGCAATCAGCACTCTATATCACCAAAATGGACTTGAGGCAGGTTTGAAGCTTGAGTCTGGCAAAGAGATGCGCACATCTGGAAAACTGTCTTTCAATGCATCAAATATAACAATGAGATTGGAATTTCCAACAAATAAAGAGTTGGAATTGTTTACTTCAATTATATGTTACTGGCAAAAGCTGGTAAACAGCCAAAATCTCTGGATCAATAGGATAATGGTCCAAGGTGTTAGCAGCAGCTAGAAATCCTTTTGAGGATCTGAGAAGTTTACCTCCACCTGAACTAAGTTGAGTTGTCTGCTTAATTTTTATATTCTCTTTGCGACTACAGAAAATGTATCCTCACACTAAGCCTGAAGATTCTTTCCTATCAATGTTATTTCTCTCTCTCATTGCCACTGACCTGAAAATAACTCACAGCTGACCTTCCAGCAGGTTTCCAGAGGCTGTAAATCATATGAAAGAAGATTGTCCACCCTTTTCCTGGGGAGCCACTGGAGGACAAGAATCACCAGAGAGGGGCCACCATCAGTTTAGCAAAGCAACTCCCAATAGACTTCACCATCAGAGTAGTGCCCTGATATAACAACATGCAATCAACGATTATCCTCAACATTACCTTATATCAGCAAAGCCTTCTCTTGTAAACTACCACCCCCTTTGATGTGCTCTTTTCCTATTGGAGCCCTGGCAGTATATTTAGAACATGTTGAACTTGCTAATTGTCATTGGTTTGAATCTACCAGATGCTCTATGAAAAAAAGGCAGTCTTCTCCCAGAAAGATTTACAGCTTCAAAAACCCGATGGAGTCAGAATCAACACAATGGCAATAGCTTTGGCGATCTCCCTCAAATGCTTGAAATTCAAACAGAGCAACTCATTGCCCATAAAATGTCTAAAGTACAGGGACATCTTTAAGCAACAGACAGAGATAAGTGTTTCTAACTGGAACTGTCATAATAAACATGCCAGGAACTTAACATTGGGATGCAAGTTCATTAAGAATAAATGTATTCTTTTTACAGTACTAAGAGAAATGAGAAACAGATTTTTAATAGAATATTTACAGATTCCCTAATTTTTGCCAAACATTGTATAAACAATTTTTATCAAAATTTCATTTAATCCCAATAGCTCTTCAAGGTATTTCATTATTATTGCCTTTTATTACGGTATTGTTGCCGGCGTAGTTGAAATTGAGTCACAAATGACCCAATGAACAACAAACCTGAATCTTACCCTCTCCTGCACCATCCTCACAATCTCTGATACACCCAAACCTATTGTTATAGAGACTGTGTCAGTTCATTTTGTTGAGGGTCTTCCTCTCTTTGTGACCCTCTGTCTTTCCCAGAGAAAATGGAAAAAAATTAGGAATGACTTATCCAAAGCCTTAAAGTTAAATAAGCAGGTATCAAAGTCTAAAGTTCAAGCCATCAGAACAAGAATCTTTATGACTTACTATCCCTATTTCATTTCCAAAGGAGCTATAATTATTTCTAATGCTTCAAATCCACCAGCTGTCCCGCAAGGGAAAGATGAACAATCTCCTCTCATGCAATTTACGGTCTCTGAAAATTTGTTGGAGAGTCAACCTTGGATCAGTTCCAACTCAACAGCAAACAACAACAACAACTAAAAATAAGGATATTTCTACTTCAAATTTTGTGTGTAAGAAAATTGATAGCTTTAGCATATGGCAGAGACTATCATAACTGGAACCAGTGTACTGTTTTGGAACAGATAGATATTTTTATGACAGTCTACATCAGATCTCTACCAACTAGATCTTATATAGTCAGAAAAAGAGGAGAAAATGTTTTGTTCAATCTTTAGAACATCTTCAAATATTTGTAATATGTAAAATGATAGAAGGAGAATTGATGTCTTTGAGCTGTGGTTCTTGGGGAAGAGTATAGAATATACCATGCACTGCTAAGAGAACAAACAGGTTTGTCCTGGAGAGGGTGAAACCAGTTTGCTCCGTTGAGGCAAGGATTCTGAAGCTTCGCCTGACATATTTTGGACATGCTGTAAGAAGGGACCAGTCCTTGGAGAGGGACGTCGTGTATGGGAGGGTGGAGGGACAACACAGGAGAGGAAGACCCTCTATGACATGGATTGATTTAGTGACTGGGGTAATAGGGGTAGGTGTATCAGAGACAAGTGAGATTGGTACAGGACAGAGCAGGGTTTATTTAGGGCTGTTGTACATAGGGTCGTTGAGTCACAGGTGACTTGACAGCACATAACAACAGACAAACAAAATCATTCCCCTGCCACACATTTCAAAATTTAGAGATAATAATCTTTATACAAATTTTCCAAGAGATATAGGTGTTAATCTGCATTAGTCTGCTTCGAAGTCATGAACCTTTTGAGTTTTGCCAAAAAGTTAAGTTTTCCAAAATACACAGGCTTCAATTTCCTATAAGCAGTGCAAAAATGAATTAAAGGCTAAAGTACAAAAGATTTTCCTTCTAAATGATATGCATTGTACAGTCATATTATTATGAAAATATATATAAATGGTAAAAGCGATCATGCACAAAGGACCTATTATGTGCTGCATACTTTATATATGAGTTTTTACTTCCAACCTTCAAATAAACGTATGTGATGTAGGTGTGATAAGCTCTATTTTACAAGCAAAGATATTATGGTGATAAAGTACAAATACTTTGCCTAATATATTATGATTATAAAGTGGTGGGGCTAGAATTTAAACTCAGATTTCTCCAACTCCAAAACACATATTCCTCATTTACACTGTTTACTGCCTCCAACTTCTTAATTTCTTCTTGGTCTATAAATGGGTTTTACATGAGCACAATTAAGTGTTCTGGGATTTCCATTCTTTGCAATGTTATACAAACTTTGTTTTGATGCACAGTCAATAAA
>NW_006399788.1:16645025-16655395 GCF_000299155.1 Elephantulus edwardii | reverse complement strand
GAGAACTACATCTGTTTGTTAAAAACATTTCAACTGGTATTCTATCAACTCCTGGGACTTTTATTTTTTGCCAATGTCTTCTGTGAAGCTTGAATTTTTTTCCTTCCTTAACAGTTTTTGATCATATGGCACATCCTAAAATGGTTTGACATCAGCCAATTCTTTTTTGGTTGAAACTTAATTGTAAAACCTATGCTTGAAGATTCATCAATAACCTGTATTTGTTGATGACATAACCTTGGTTGTAGAAAGATGAATATGACTTGAAGCAATTACTAAAGAAGATTAAAGACCACAGCCTACAATATGGGTTACATCCCAACCTCAAGAAAACAAAAATCCTCACCATTGGGCCAATACACATCATCCTGACAGATGGAGAAAAGATAGAGATTGTCAAGGATTTCATTTGATTTGGATCCACAATCAACATCCTAGCAACAGCAATTAAATCAAAAGAACAAACAACAAATGCTGGTGAGATTGTAGAGGGACTGGAACTCTTATTCACAGTTGATGGGAATGTAAAATGGCAAAAAATAAAATAAAATAAAAATAGCCACTATTAAAAGTGCTGGTGCTTTCTCAAAAAGTCAAACAGAAATACTATATTACCTAACAATTCTACTACTGTGAATATACCCTAAAGGAACCAGAGCCAAGACCCAAACAGATGTATGTACACCCATGTTTTTTTGCTATGTATTCACAATAGCAAAGAGACAGAAGCACCCAAGTGCCCATCAACAAATGAATGGACAGAAAAATGATGGTACATTAACACAAAGGAATACTAGGCAGCACTGGAAAAATAATGAACTTTAAAAGATTACACAACATGAGGGAGCCTGGAAGACATTATGTGGAGTGAAATACTGCAGTCACAAAGAGATAAATACTGAATAAACAACACTGTTATAAAACAAGACAGACGTGGCGGGGGGCTGGAGAAAGAATGGGAAAAGATGGATGGATAATGAACAATGCATTAGAACAGATGAGGAAAAGAACTGTCCAAAAGGAATATATGATTAGGCATTTTATATATGACAACAATCTGGAACAAGGGACTAGAGGGCATGTGAAGAAAATAGGCAACAATGAAAAAAAATTTTTTTTTAAAAAAAAGAAATCAAAAGATGTGTTGCCTTGAGAAAACTCTGCTGTAAAGGACTTCTCCTATGTACTAAAGATCAGTGATATTAGTTGAAAGACATAAGGTGTGCCTGATCCAAGCCATGGTATTTTTAGTTGCTTGCTATGCAAATGAAAGGGGAACAATGAATAAGACAGCAGTAGAACTGATGCCTTTAAATTGTGGTATTGGTGAAGAATACTGGATATTTATGGGTTGTTGATATTCCAAGTCAGTCTTGGAAAAAGTTCAACAAGGATGCTCCTTAGAGGCAAGGGTGGTGAAACTTCACCTCACATATTTTGAACATTTTGTCATGAGGGGGGATTTCTTAGAAAAAGACATCACACTGGGAAAGGTGGAAGAGAAGAGAAAGAATAAGACCCTCAACGTGATGGATTGACATTGCCTATAACAATTGGTTTGCGTACGTTATTGTGATGATGGTGCGGGATTGTGCAAGATTCAGACCTACTGTTCACTGGGTCACTATTAATTTTAGTCAACAACTTCTCATCTAAGTAGCCCTTGTTAAGTGCAAGGGCTAAGTGCTTGATTTCTGTTCAAAAGATTGTTGTTAAAACTCATCAATGAGCAGGAGAAAAGACATGGCGATCCACTCCCATAAACACTGCAATGCGGGAAACCCTATGAGGCAATTCTACCCTCCCACACAGTCACTATGAGTCAAAACTGACTCAATGGCACATAAGAACAGTTGTTATTGATAAACATATTCAGAGAACAATTCCAAGGTCCTTATAGACACATACATACTTTCATAGTTAGTAAAATAATATCATCAAGAAAAATTTATGAACTCATCATCAGAAAAATTCAAGGAAGGCACTGATTTAACATAAAATCTCCAAGAGGTTAAAACCAGATAATTCAAAACATAAAAACTTTAGAACTTCTGCGTTGCTTGAGAATTTTTCTTTAAATTCATCTGATTAGCTAAGACTAGACAATCATTTTAGAAAATTCAAATACTATATAAATTATGAAAATTTAAAACCAACTCATTTTTACTTCAATCACACTGTTGTTATTGTTATTATGTGCTAAGTAGTGAGAACTGACCCACAGCTGATGTTTCAGTGGGTTTATAGAGGGAGTAAATCACACAGGAGAATGTCCATCCTTCTCCCGCAGAACAACTGGTGGATTTGAACTGCAGGGTTTTGGGATTATAGAACAATTTCTTATACCAGGTCACCAAAGGCTCCTCAATAACATTCAGTCACTGTTTAATGACTGAACAATGAATATTATATTTTGTTCTTCGTATGAAATTTTATAACTTGTCAAATAACAGAATAATAATAATTTGAACACTTAAATTTCTGAATGACTGTTATCACCTACCCTTATAACTTTATAAAAACATAATATCTAAAATTAAGAATAACACAACCAAAACCCAAATTCTTCAATCTGAGTTTGCATTTAAACAGAATTTTTAAATGTATAAGATATACTTTCAAATAGTGCATCCTTCCTATTGTTTATCAGATAGATTCCTTAGTTAACAGGGCAAGATAACAGTTACTTTCTAAGATACAAGAAAGAATAGATCAAGCCTTACCTCCATTGCTAACGCTGCTGTCTGTTGGTCATAATGATTCAAAAGATTAGGCATGAAGGTAGTATTATAAGGCAAATCTTGGCACATTCTCAATGTAATAGGTTCACAAGAAAACAAACTGTGCCCCACTATATGCTCCATAAATATAGTCAAAGGCCAAAGATAAAAGACAATCCAAGTCATAGCCATTCTTCCAGGATCTGAATGAGATCCAAAAGATGACGTTTACTCAATATTTTTAGATCTTTATGCACCTGCAGGTCTCAGCTTGAATGTATTTCTTCTACAGCTTACTGTTGAGTTCTTCAAACAGTTAAATACTTCACACATCATCAGAGCTTTGTTAGCTTGGTCTCACAAAGGGCATTTGTTTTTGGTTTCACAATGAGGGAAAATGACATCATCTTGCCTCTTCTTTTCATTTTATTACATTGGGCACATCTGGCCAGCATATCAAGCTGATTAACCACATTCCCAAACAACAGATTCCATCTTAGATCAACAGCTATTTCTTCCTTCGAATAAAATACCTGAAAAACATTTTAAAAAGAAATAGGGAGATTTAGTAATTTCCTCTCAAAATACTGCATATTTAGTATTAAACTTTAATGAGAAATGCCATACTTGCATAACAAAAACATAAGTACTATACACAGTGTTATTTTTCTGGAACCTCTGGTGGTCAAAACTCATTTGTTGACCAGCTCGAAGACTACAGATTCAAATCCATCTAATAGCATCTCTGAAGAAAGGTCTGGTAATCTACTCAAAACATGAGCCATTGAAAATTCTAGAGAACAGTTCTACTCTGACAAATATAGGTCACTATGAGTCAATTCTCAAAACTTTAAGCTTTTCTTTTTTTCTTTTTCTTTTTGAGTATAAGATAGTTCTAAGTTTATATTTTAAAAAATAGTTCATGCTGAAATCTTTCATTAACTGCAAGTGGCTGGGGGGGGAAAGAGCATAAAAGATGACCTTTCAGTGAACACATGTCCTCAGGTTGATGAACTCACACTCAGGTTCAATCTGAGAAAATCTTGAAATTTCCACAATGTAGCAGCTTAGATATGAGGGTAATGTGACAGAGGCTTTTCAAATTTGACAAATGTCCATTAATGCATGTAACATCACAAATATAGATGAAATCACAAGTATACACGACAGGGAATGTTTACTGAAACTATAACCAAAAATTCAGCCTTTTATAATAAATATAGCAGGAAAGATGACAAAATATTTTTATCATTTGGGGGAAAAAATTACATTAATAATAAATCAAATATGTAGAAGTGACCAAAGTGAGCAGTAAAAAATTGAAGGACATAAAGAAAGAAAGGAAAAAAAAAAGAAAAACAGAAAGAAATTATTAAAGAGAGATGTCAGTTAAGGACAATATATTCTCCCCAAATTGTGTGTGTGTGTGTGTGTGTGTGTATTATTAATTTTAATGAAAATTTACAGAGACTTTGGACTTCCATTCACTGATTGTTGCACTTTCCTCCTTTCCCACCCCTCTCCTCCCAGTACACTTTTCTCTTTGAAAAGTAGAATAAAATTCTTTCATTGTTTTACAATCCTTCCCCCCAGGTCCACTCCACTATGCAGCCTTCGTTCTGGAATCCTGCCATGACAATACCTAATCACATATCCCTTTTAAATAGTTTTCTCCCTCATCTGTTTCAATGCAGCATACATTATTTATCCCATCTTTCTCAGTCTCCCCCTGAACCCCGATGCCAGTCTTGTTTTACAACAGTGGATAATGCAGTATTCGTCCTTTTGTGACTGAGATATTTCACTCAGCATAATGTCCTCCAGGGTCACCCATTTTGAATAATATTGCATGAGTTCCTTGTTTTTCAATGCAGCGTAGTATTCCATTGTGTGAATATGCCACAGCTTCTCTATCCATTCGTTTGTTGATGGGCACTTAGGTTGTTTCCAACTCTGCTATTGTTAACAAAGCCACAATAAACATGGGTGTGCCTGGATGTCGGTTATGGTCTCTTTAGGGTATATTCCCAGTAGTGGAATTACTGGGTCAAATAGTATCTGTATTTGCAACTTTTTGAGAAAGCACCACACCACTTTCCACAGTGGTTGCATCATTTTACACTCCCACCAATAGTGAATAAGGGTTCCAGTTTCTTCACAACCTTGCCAGCATTTGTTGTTTGCTGTTCTGTTCAATTTTGCTATTCTTACTGGGGTGAGACGGTATTTCATAGTTGTTTTGGTTTTTTAAGCTTTTCTATGTTATCATTTATGCTCTGGGTATACTAACACAATTCTTAAATATTTATAAATTAATTTAATTTTGTTTTCTCAATTATGCAATCTGTACCACACTATTTAACTTCTTTAATTTTGTTCCCAAATCTAGTTGATGACTTTGTAAAATTCTAATGTTGTTGGCATAAACTGGAGAAGGTGAAACCAGGCTGCTCCCCGGAGTCAAGGATTCTCAAGCTTTGTCTGACAACTTTGGGCATGTTGCAAGGAGGGACCAGTTTTTGGAAAAGGACATCAAACTTGGGAGGGTGGAGGGACAGACAGTGCAAGACAGTAACTGTGATAATGGGAATGGGTGTGTTGGTGAAGTTAGCTCAGGATAGAGCAGGGTTCGAAACTGTTGTACGTAGGGTTATACATAGGGTTGTTATACATAGGGTTGCTATGAGTCACGAGTGACTAAACAGCACATAACAACAATATTTATAATATCTATAACGTTGTATCCTATTAACTTGACTCAACTCATAGCTGGCCCACCATGAGGTGTTCAGAGGCAGTTAATTGCACATGAGATTGACCATCATTCTCCTGCTGAGCAGCTATGGATTCAAACTGCATGACTTTGGTTACCACTAGACCACCAGAGCTCCTTTCTATAACATTAGTCATTAAATTTGTACTTCATTATATTTTAATCATTAGTTGTAAATTTTTACATTAATTATCATTGTTGTTGCTGACTGCCTTCAAGTCAAGCATGACTCATAGTGACCTTATGAACAAAAGACCTGAAGCCTTTCTGTAACTATTGAGATTTATCAGTTTATAGAGTTTCCAGTGGATGCCATTCCTGCTAAATATTTCCTATCAATCAAAAGATAGATTCAAAGCTCTCACTAGCTATGTGAATGAAAAGATTTTTTTTAATTTTTATTTTATTTTGTTATTTTGGTGTGTATGTACAATCAAATCAGATCTGATTGGTACAGGAGGATACTGCCTCTCCTTCTCCAGCATAGCATCTGGTGGATTCAAACCACATACCTCTGGGTTTGTAGTGCAGCTTCTTGCCACTAGTTCACCAGAGCTCGCTATGAATGAAAAGATATTGCTTCATTTCTCTGAACCTAGAATTTTTTCCTTCCGTAAAATGACTCCATTATCACTACTCTCACTGGCGTGGTGAGTGAATGATAAGAAAATTCATAAAAACAAACTTCAGAAATAACATAGTAGGATCAAACATTCTACTCATTGTTGTCATGTAAAAACTAATAGCTGACCCAATAAAATTGGCTTCCAAGGCCATAAAATGCACAGGAGGAGAATGCCCATTCTTTTCCCTGCAGAGCCGCTGGTGGATTTGAATCTCCAGAGCAGCACAGCCTTGGGGTTAGCAGCACAACTCCCTAAAGATTACACCAGCAGAGTCCCCTAGAAAATGTACTGTAAAAGTATAAATTACAAAGTAGGATCAAATATTAGGTTCTTAAAAATACTTTTGGTCTTTCTACGAAGATGGCGCCGAAAGCGAAGAAGGAAGCCCCTGCCCCTCCAAAAACTGAAGCCAAAGCAAAGGCATTAAAGGCCAAGAAGGCAGTCCTGAAGGGCATCCACAGACAACAAAAAAAAGATCCACACATCACCCACCTTCCGGCGGCATAAGATGCAGAGACTCTGAAGGCGGCCCAAATACCCCGGAAGAGTGCCCCCAGGAGAAACAAGCTTGACCACTATGCCATCATCAAATTTCCCCTGACCACTGAGTCAGCTATGAAGAAGGTAGAAGATAACAACACACTTGTGTTCATTGTGGATGTCAAGGCCAGCAAGTACAAAATTAAACAAGCTATAAATAAGCTCTATGACATTGATGTGGCTAAGGTCAACACTTTGATTAGTCCTAATGGAGAGAAGAAGGCCTATGTTCGACTTGCTCCAGACTATGATGCTTTGGATGTTGCCAACAAAGTTGGGATCAGCTAAATAGAGTCCAACTGGCTAATTCTAAATACAAATTTTTCTCACAAAAAAAAATCCCAACAGAAACAAAAACCAACAAACTTTCTGGTTGATAAAGAAGCTACCTCTGTGAAATAATATTGAACTGAGAAACAAAAAAATAATACTTGAAAGTTTTCTACAATTACATGTTGTAGTGTGCCATCAAGTTGGAAACAACCATAGCTGGGTGTTTAGAGGCAGTAAACCATACAGGAGATTGTTCACCCTTCTGTGAAGCAGGGGGTGGATTCAAACTGCATGCCTTAGGGTTGGCAGCACTCCTTACCACTAAGCCACCAGAGCGTCCTACATAATCTTAGTGCAAAAATTTAGTATTACAGATGTAGTCTCTGAATTGGAAACATTTGACCAATAAAATTTACAACCAAAGGAGAGAAATTATCCCTAAAAAACAAAAACACTGCGTGAATAGAAACAATTCCCAATTAGTTTCCATAAAGCTTTAGAATCTTCAACTTTACTTTTCCAGAAGAGAGAACATATGTGAGTCTCAGCTAGAATAGGATGTATGTGGGTATAGTCCAAGGCAGGTCTGGTATGAAAACAGCATTAAGTTAGCAGCACACTGAGAGAGCTCTGGTGGTGCTGTTTGTAAAGAGTCGTGCTGCTAACACGAAAGTAGAACCTCACTAGTAATTCCAATCCACCAGCCACTCCTTGGGAGGAAGATGAGCAATCTCTTCCCTGAGTTACAGACTCAGAAACCCACTAGAGGGCCAGCTACGCATCAACTGGTTCCCACTCGATGGCAGTGAGTCTGAACTGGGCATTTTTCTGAGGAAGCTATCATACTGTGATTTGGTTTGGTCATGATTGTAAATTTGCTTTCATTCTGTTTCGTATGTACTGAATATTCTGATGTCTGGTGTGGAGAGCTTAGGTTTGGAAATGACAAATTCAGGTTCAGAAAGTCTTAGATACCTAGGTTAATAGGATAATTCAAAATTCTAGAACCCTAGGGAGCTCTGGTGGCTTAGCAGCAAGAAATTGTACTGCAATCCCAGAGGCGCGCAGTTCAAATCCACCAGATGCTCTGCTGGAGAAGGAGGGGTAATCTCCTCCCTTACCAATCAGATCCGAGTTGATGGTACACACATAAAAAGTAATAATAATAATAATAGTAATAATAAAAAATTAAATCAAATACTAGGACCCATGATAGCATAGACATTGAAGTCTGAAACTGCTTTGGCTTAAGCAGGGAATTAAAATTCCCTTTCTGCATTGAATATCAATGATCAGGACCGCTACATCTCCAGTTTTAATTAGCAGATAGGAAATTTTTTTAAGGAAAGTAAAGTAATAGTTGAATTCTCCCAACTATCTCTCAAGTAGATGTTCTTGAATGGTAAAAAAGGAAAGCCTCCAGCCTCTAGAAGAATTAAGCTTATGAGTAATTGATGCCCCGAAAGTCTGAAAGGTAGGACTCTAAATCTCCCTACACTCTATATATCAGAAATCTTTGGGACAACTGTTTAATCTACAATGATTTTTTTCTCCTTCAATTTGACCTAAAATGTAAGGTTAAGCTATATTAAACTGATATTAAATGCAGACATTTATACTTAAGTTTAATAATGATACAGCACAGTAATACGTACGCATAACATTAGTATGTGTCAAATAACTGTTGAAAGCTTTATTGGATTACAATATTAAAACACCCATTTAAGTTCAGTCTTTGTAGTTTGTTGCTTATGCAGCATGTTCATCTACTTGTAACTAAAAAAAAAAAATTAAAGGGACCATTGCTCCCTACTGAATATGTGTATAATAGCACCAAGAATTTCATTTAAACTAATCTCTTTCCAAGCAGTTATAAGTTTCAAATTTATGATTCAAAGAAGACTGCCATTTTATATGAGAAGAAACAAGGGTTTTTAAAGCAAGATGAAACATACCCTTATACTTACTTCTGCTTACTCTATTGTATCTGATTTCCTCTCAGTTGTTACTTTTGCCTCATTTACGAAGGAAGCGTCCAATCTTTTTGCAAAGCCATCTCTTGCTCTACCATAGTTTCCTAATTATTATGTATCAAAATATCTTTTGTAAATCCATAGATTGAAACTGTGGTAGGACAATTAGTATATCAAGATCATAACTTATGACTGTGAAAATGAATGAATTGAAAAAATCAGTGGAATGCATCATGACAAAACAGGAAATGCAATGTTCTTAGTTAAGAATTTACTTTCCTACAGAATCAGGTGTGAAAAACAAGGTATAAATTCCTACAGAAAAGCAAGGTCTCTGGTTTTAAACTGGAGCTCATACAAAGATCTTCTCATTAAATCTTAGAAAACGGAATCTCTGGAGAATGATCTGTACTCTAACAATTACTCTGTTGTTATGTACTGTCCAGTCTCCTGCGACCCATAGCAACCCTATGTACAGCAAGCTCTGAATCTCGCCCTGTCCTGAGTAATTCTCACTGATTCTGACACACCAACCCTTATTGTCCCAATTATTGTATCAATCCATCTCATCTGGGGTCTTCTTCTCCTGCACTGTCCACCACCATTCCAAACCCTTCTCCAAGGACTGGTCTCTACTGGCCACATGTCCAAAGTATGTGAGATGGAGCTTCAAAAACCTAGCCTTCAAGGAGATACCTGGTGTCTCCCTCTCCAAGACAGACTTATTTGTTTTCTCAGCAGTCCATGATATGTTCAAGACTCTTCTTCAGCACCAAAAACTGAAGGCATCCGTCATCCTTAGTCACTGTCCAGCTCTCTGACGCATAACAAATAGTTGCAAAGACTGTGGCCTGTATTAGGCCTGGATTAATCTCTAAACTGACATCGTTGCTTTTCAGCATTCTGGAGAGGCCCATGACAGCATATTTTCCCAATGCAATTTGTCTTTTGATTTCCTGACTGCTGATGCCAAGAGTGTTGAGCGTGGAGCAAGCTGTAATTGTTAACAACCTCCATCTTCTCTCCATCATGGTGCTGCCAATAGGCCTAGTGGTGAGAATCTTTGTCTTCTTGATGCTGAACTTTAATCTGTATTGGAGACTACACTCCTTGATCTTCTGCAGCAAGCACTTCAGGTCTTCTTCAGTTTCAGCAAGCAAGACTGTGTACACATCTGTATAACTTAGGTTGTTGATGAGTCTTCCTCCAATCCAGATGTCACACTCCTCTTCATAAAGCCCAGCTTCCCAAATGGTCTGTTCTGTAGATAGATTGGAAAGGTATGGAAACAGGATGCATCCCTGATTCACGCCTTTGCTGATTTTGAACCATGTAGTGTTTCCCTGCTCTATTCTGGTCCAAGTATAGGTTTTACATAAGCACAATAAAGTATTCTGGGATTCCCATTTTCCTCAAGGTTAGCCACAATTTGTTGTGATACACACAATCAAATGCTTTGCATAGT
>NW_006399788.1:16643136-16644660 GCF_000299155.1 Elephantulus edwardii | reverse complement strand
GTAACACTTTAATGAAAAATGAGAAGACGGCCATACAATAAACAAAAGAAATACGCATATGAGACTCTTAATTTAAAAAAGCAAATATCATAAAACAGTTTTGTCAGTCAAAAATGGCAATGATACAGTGTTGTAAAGAATATGGGAGAAAGATTATTTAATAACATTACTGCTAGAGATGCACACTGGTATCTTTAACAACAATGAGACCCACCCAGTAATCTGAAAAGATTTGCATTTGAATGGATTTGTGGAACCATACAGGATTTTTGAATGAAGAGATTTCACTTTTTAAAGAAAGGAAAGAAGGGGTTGGGGAGAAAAGGAAGAGACTGTACTTTTAAAATTGCAACAAGCTTTTTGGCTCCTGCTGTTGTTGTTATGAGCCATCAAGTCGCTTGCAACTCATAGCAACCCTATGTACAAGAGCCCTAAACGCTGCTATATCCTGTGCCAACCTCGCTGTCTAAGACACACTCACTCCCACCACCCCAATCACAGAACTGATCCATCTCATCGAGGGTCTTCCTCTCCTGCGCAGTCCCTCAACTCTTCCAAACATGATGTCCCTCTCCAAGGACCAGTCTCTCCTTGCAATATGTCCAAAGTATGTCAGACAAAGCTTCAGAATCCTTGATTTTGAGGAGAATTCCAGTTTCACCCTTTCCAGGACAAATCTGTTTGTTCTCCTAGCAGTCCATAGTATATTCAACACTCTTCTCCAGCACCACAGTTCAAAGTATCAATTCTCTTTCTATCATCCCTAGTCACTGTCCAACTCTCCGATGCATAGCACATAATTGCGAAGACTATAGCCTGGATCAGGCGCACTTTAGTCTCCAGCCTGACGTCGTTGCTCTTCAGTAATCTTAAAGGTCCCTGACAGCTGACTTTCCCAATGCAACTCGTCTCTTGATTTCCTGGCTGCTGGTACCTAGAGTGCTGACTGTGGAGCCAACCCTGAGGTAGGGTAAAGTTGGTGTCCATCAGAGCCCACTTTCAGGATTTGCAGTGGGTTCACTCCTAGTGATCATTTGGATTCACAGGAGTGGAAGTGCGAGGAACACAACAATGGAGAAACAGGGAGATCTTGGACATGTTCTTTCAGCACTGCCCACCTAGCGTGCACAGATGCGTGGATGAGCCAAGAAAGGTTGCTGGCTTGAGGAGTGGGAGTCCTGAGGAGCCCTGGCTGGTGGACTTTATCTGGCCCCATGTGGGGGAACTAGGGCTGAGTGAAGAGACCAAGAGTTCTGGAGCACCGGGAGAAGTGAGGCCTCCTGAGCTGGCAGCTGATGCTTATCTGAATCTAACCAAGGATTGCTGGGATGAGCCCAGAATTCAGATGAAGAGAAAATGATCCATGCTGTGAGCTAAGGGCAGAGTGCTACAACTAGATGGCCTGCTCTGGACTAGATGTTCCTGAGGATGCAGATGCTCAAAGTTTCCAAGCTTAACAGAGGTTCAGCAGAAGGGACTTCCTTGTTCCCTCAGAGTACTAGTTTGACCAGGGGGGGTGGGGGG
>NW_006399788.1:16618070-16640021 GCF_000299155.1 Elephantulus edwardii | reverse complement strand
TTGAAACAGATGAGGGAGAAAACTGTTTACAAGGGATATGTGATTAGGCATTTTTGTCATGACAGGAGCAGAGCAAAGGCTGCACAGTGGAGTGGACCTGGGGGGGGAGGGATTGTAAAACAATGAAAGTCTTTTTCTTTTACTTTTCCAAGAGGGTAGTGTACTAGGGGAGAGGGTTGCGAGGGGAGAAAAGTGCAAGAATAAATGAATGGAAATCCAAAGTCTCTGTAAATTTTCATTGAAATTAATAATTAATTAAAAAAAAGAAATAGCTTATAGGGGAAAAAAGACATTAACAATTTAATAAGTTAAAAAATGCTAATTTCTAAGAGTGTGTATATTTATTTGTGTGTGGATAGTTCCTGATTTATAATTGAGTTTTCTGTCATAAATTAGTTCTAACTGAAGTTCACTATTCTATTTTTCCTGTTATTATCACTTTATAAGTATCAGGGGTTTATGAATCTGATCTTTGTCTTTCGGTATTGAGAGCATTACATATAAACACTTGTAAGAATATATCGGAGAATAATAACATCAGCAAATTAGGTGCTGCAATACAGTATGTAGTACATAACAGGTGTGAAATAATAGTCACAGTGGGTAGGAAATGCTCCATCATAACTGCAATACTTTGTAAGTCAGAGACTACCTGTACATAGTTTTTTACAGGGGAAAAAAAAAGTATGTTCACTATTTCAATTGTCTAAAAAATGAAATATTATAGGTACTCTAGGAGATATAAAAGAACATATAATAGATGACATGGATTAATCATTCTGCTAAATCTATAAATGTGTGCTGACTGGTGGACAATAATAAATACTAGTTGAATGACTGATTTATTAAGCAATGCTTTAATGGCTGTTTACTAAGCAATGCATACTTCGAGCTTGTTGCTAGGAGAGGCTATTCCTTGGAGAGACATCACGTTTAGAAGGGTAGAGGGTGGCTGAAGGAGAGGAAGACCCTCAATCAGAGGGATTGCCACAGTAACTGAAGCAATGTGCTCAAGTATGTCAGAGATTGTGAGGAAGTCACAGGATAGGACAGGTTTCAGATTTGTTATTCACAGCATCACTCTAAGTCGTACTTGACGACACTTAACAACAATAATTACACAACAAGCTAAGCACTACTGACTTACTGTAAGTGGTTAAGAAAGAGAAAAGAAAAAAAAGATGGCTCACGATAATATTAATCAAAACCTTATTTTCTATACTGAAAAAGAATCAGATCACTTGTCAGCTGAGTCAAATTACATATTCAGAACCTGTAATACATATTCTAAATTACTCTTCAATAATATACCAAGTTAACGTTATGCTTCCAATCAGGCTCATTTGAGTGCAGGTAGGTAAAGTTATATTCCCTAAGGTAGGCTCATGGACAGAGCAGCTGTGAATTGACATTCTAGACCTGGAGAATATAAAGATTTTGGATCCAAAGAGATCGTGCCAAATATGTTCTGACTTGCCTGAGACTACTAAAACACTTAACAACCTGTGCCCAACAAGCAACAGATCCAAACTTCACCCTATCCTGAGCCATCTCATGCTCTCCAGTGTGCTCCAGCCCACTGTTAGAGTCCCCGTGTCAATGCATTTTGTTGAAGGAGTCTCCTCTCTTTCTCTGACCCACTACCTTTCCCAGTATGGCATCTTTATCCAAGGATTGGCCCCTTCTGACAACCATCTCTGCCTCTTAGGAGCACCCTGGTTGCATCTTCCTCCAAGACAGATTTGTTTTGTTCTTTTGGCAGTCCATGGGAGATTCCAAAATACAGTATGCCAAAATACAGAAGCTCATTAAATAAAGGTTAATAAGTTTTTAAGATAGTTTTCTGAGATTTTAGGAGAGTTTTACTCCACATTCTTATTTAACTTCCCCCCCCCCTTTTTTTTTTAAACTCTAGGAATCTGCAGTATCTCAGCTGAACAAAGAGGCCTGCCGGGTTAACAAAATTGAAGTGAGCAGCTTCAGGGGTTAAAGCCCAGCAAAATGCTGAGTGCTATGGCAACAGTTGTTCATGGCCTATCTGTGGGAAAAGATGCACAAATACTTCTCTAACAGGAAATACTTGTAAAATTGATTTCAGTTTTAAGTTACTTTGTTAACATTCTATTATAAAATAAGAGACAATGTAATTTTAAAACCTATCTATATTTATGAATGTGTAACATGAAGAATCTGATGTTCTCCAAGTATTATTTACAGGTTTTCATGAAAAAAAGAAAAAACTTTAAAAGCTGAATATTTATCCTAAGAAAAGGCAAAAAAAGGTAAGAAGATGTCATTTTCTAGAGTGTCTTCCCAGGTTAGCTATTAAGTTAGACCCAAGAACTAAGGTAGAGAAAGCAGAGTCACAACTATCAAATAAAAGGCAGGCTGAATGGGAGAACAATGAAAAGAAGTAAGACATAAGAGCCTGTTAAGAATGTCCTGAAACAAACAATTATGTACTCAACAATTCTATTTCTACTCACCTTGTCTATATGGAATGTGATCCATTACATCACTCCCTGCATCTATTTAATTTTCTTGATACTCTGTAAATACAGGCACTATCTGTATTTCTGATTCAGAAATTTAAGGGTTCCTCCTGTAGGTTGTAGGTTACAGACAGGGTAAGAGGAATAGTCATTGTCTTTCAAGAATATGTAGCAGAGACTACCTGCTGGTCCTCAGGAGAAGAATGCGCAATCTCCTCCCTCCTGCTTAACTGTCTCAGAAAATCCAGGGGAAGGTCAGCTATGGGTTGGTTTCAACTCAATGATACACAACAACTACCTGCTAAAAATGGAATTTGGGTAGCTAAATAGTAAAGCTCCTTCTTTGTAGAGCAATAAAGTACACCTAGAACTTTCTTATTGTTCTCAGTTTTACTCCCCTTTTCATAAAGTCTATGTGGTCTTTTGTGTCATAGACTGTCATTTAAAAATTAAATTCACGGTTGAAACACTGCCTCTCTTGTTGCTAAAGGAAAATTTATAGAGTTTGATAGTCAATGTACAAGGTATAGATTCCTATTAATCTTAGCATGAAGATCCCTTTTATGACCTTCTTTTTCTTCTTAATTTTTAAAGCCACAAATAATTTTCTAACGTGGTGATACGACTTAAAACTGTAGAAATAAATAAATTACATATATCTATCCCTATCTAGCTATCTATCTAGCTATCTATCTATCTATCATCAATCTATCTATCTATCTATCTATCTATCATCTATTTATATCTCATGTCATTAACTGCCTCTGAAAATCTGCTGCAGAATCAGCTATGGGTCAGCTCTGACTTGACGGTAGGTACTCAGCATCCAAGGGTTCAAAATGACAATGAGTAGTGGGCTTAAAAATTCAATGTTTTATAAGTTACTTTTAAGACTTAATAAAGTCAGACTCCCTCACCCCCCAACACTTAGGAGGCTGTATGTTTTGTATGCCTTATTTCAATGAAATAAATTTGGGAGCCTGGGTTCTGTTTGTCTGAAGCCCTTTAGCCTTGTTATATTCATCTCACCCTTCTTTATATGCACTTTATATCCAACAAAACCATCAGAACTCAATACAATCAATCAGAAAGCAAAGAGAAGGAATTCATTCTACCAAAATAGTTAAAACTTTTCCCTAACAGAGTAGTTGAAACTTTGAAAAGTTATTCTTCACCTTATAAAAATACTATTAAAACCTTCTTTCTTAAGATTCTACTATACATCTTTTCCAATCTATAGCAGCAATTTTCCCAATATGTATTACCAAAACCTTTCTTTTTATCTGCATTTTGCTTTCCTGCCCTATTTGTGGACAAGTGTAGCCTTAAGCAACCACAACTAGCACTTTTTTTTGGGGGGGGGAGTGGTGAAACAAAAAACAACTTGAGCCCAACACTTCCTTTCACAACATTAAGATACAGATATATTAAGTTCTGTTTTCTACCATCTGCTTCCCAAAGAAGATGCAGTCAGTTAAATAAATAAATTTACTAAAAAAAAAAATTTCATTTTAGTATATGACCTTATAGTTTCATTAAGAAACCAAAAATTTAATTTGGGTAGGTATTTTTTTTCTAACGTCAAGTCGAACACAAAAGACTATTGTGAGTTAAAAAACTCTCTCAATAAGAAAGCATTCACATTGTACTATACAAAGAAAGAATGCGCATTTTTGCTATTAATTTCCCTCACTCTTCCCTACTTCATAGAACCTTCAAAGTTCAAGGTTCATAGAACCTCAGGAAAAACCAAAAAACCTAAATGATCAAACATAAAATAAAGCTAAGAACAGTTTAGATGATGAAAAGAGTGAGACGGCATAAGAATTTGTAGTCTTTTCCTGAAGGAGCATTTCTTTTCTTCTGAAACAGATTGAACAGAGGAACATTGGCGATGTATTGGTTAAAGGCTCTGCTGCTAACCAAAAGGTCTGCTATCGTAACCATTCCACTAACCACTCATCACAGAAATAAAAAGCAGTCAGCTTCCATTAGGACTGGAACTCATGGAAACGTGGGGCAATTCTATTCTGTTCTCTGAGTTCCACATAGACTTGACAATAGGTTTGGTCTGGAGGCAGAGGACAGTATCGGATAAGGTTTTAGTAACAATTTTTAAAAGGATGGGTGTTTCTTCTTAATAACTTATTTTCCCAATAGTCTCAAAGCATTTGGGATGGGGAAACAGTCGTTCACTAGAAATTGGGCAAACGTGCTAAGAGAAAGGTGGCATATCTTTATTGTATTTCATCTTCAGCTCTATTCTTCCAAGTTGGCCCCGCTAAGCTTTTACACTTCACTCCTACTCCCTGACTAAATCTTTCTACCTTTATGAAAAGATTAGGCTTTGGGGGTGGGGAAGGTTTGCGGTTTTGGGGGTGGGGGGTTCAGGAAGAAGAAGAAAGTATTGATTTGTTTGAAAGTAAAGATGGAAAGCATTATTTTGAATAGCAACTGCTTCTTAACACCAGAACTATAGATTTATCTATTCCTTGCCCAGCTTGTAACATAAAAAAAGCAATTAGCACATCACTGAAAGACTAAAAGGAGGCTAAAGTGGGAGGTAACATATCCAATGTCTTTGTTTCCTTGCTCTTGTGGTATTAGCTTTGCAGAGTAACCTAATTCCCATAAATAAACATCATAGGTCTATCACAACGAGTTCTGTAAAATAAAAGGTTTTGTTTGAATACTTTTATGTAGTAGTCATTGATGCTGCTGTACTGCTCTGTTGATGCATCTGCCTCGGTGTAAAAGGGAACAAAATTTAAATTTTCATTTTTTTCTACAGGAAAAATAAAACCCAGTCCAAACTGGACCTCTTTTATGGGGTAGGTAATTCTCAAACTTTAAATCTATTCTATGCCTCAATTAACAGAAGGTGGCTTTTGTCCTCAAGACAGCTTCCTTTCTCTTAAAAGAAAATGTTAAATTGTCAAAAGCCCCTGAAAAGATTTTCCTTTTCATTGTAGAGATGACATACTTGCCATTTAGCACCTTAATTTCCGAGGGCATCTATTAATTATCCAACAGGGCTCCACGAAAAAGAATAGACAGCAGAAACGGGGGCAGCTGGAGAGAGCAAGACTTTCCCAAAGTGATGGGGTCGAGGCTACAACTTTCAGGCGATGGAAAGGAAGAGCCAGCCCGAATACTAACGTGACATCTAAAGGAGGCAAAGCGGCCAAACGTGCGTCTCCTGCCGGCCCCACGCGCCCCGGCGGTGCGGGCGCCCTCGGTGCATTGTCCTCGTCCCCCTCCTCCCCGCCGCGTCCTCCCACACGCGCGCCCGCCGGGCGGGGAGCGCCACGCACCCCCGCGCTTCACCCTCCAAGTGCACGGGGGGGCTCCGCAGCCCGCCACCTTCCATCCCCCACGGCCCGGCCGGGGGCCGCAGGAGAGCAAGCAGCAGTCCACACTCGCACAGGTTGCCCATCGCTGGGCTCCAGGGGACTGGGGTCAGCAATCTCTGCGGGCATCTCCCGGCCTCACCCCTGAACCTCACACTCATGCTCCCCGTACCTCCTGACTCCCACATCGCTCCGAGGAAGCCCCTCAGACACTCTGCCACAGCCCGGCGCTGGAGGCTTTTGTTTTGGCCGCGACGAGAATAACGATCCCTGAGGAGGAGGAGGAGGAGGAGGTGGTGCCGGGCTGCTGGTGGCTTCTCAGCACAGGGTTAGAAAGAGGAGCAGGCGGCGGTACCTCCTCGTTCTGCACTTATTGCTCCCCTTTCCCGCTCACCTAGGCCAGGGAGGGATCGCTCAAATCAGGACTCACCTCGGACCTCGGAGGCCGGATTCGCTGATGGGTGCAGCGCCAGCCGGGGGCGACCAGGCGTCCCTCAGGTAAATGGAGCAGTCGCGGAGCGCCAGTGGGCGCCTTAGAGCCAGCCCGAGCTTTCGCGAGCGCCGGGGCGCGCGGCCCCGTGAGCGCGCGGGCGCGCGCACGCACGACGCAGGCGCTCTGCGCACGCTCGCCTGAGCGCACCCATCTTGATCCTAGCTACGCTCGGGTAGCTGAGCCGGCTTCGTTGTCCTCGGCTGCACGCCCACGTTTATGCCTTTACCTGTCCAGCACCTGCATAGTTGTTTAGAGGTGTAGAAGCTTTTCTCTTTCTCTTCTTAAAATGCACTTAGACCTCTTTGCAAAGTCCTTCCTCTCCTGCTGAAATGGCAGCGACTCTCGATCCTCTAAGGCTCTCCTGCTATAGTGCTGTGATGCTAAGACTCCCCAAACCTGTTCTTAGAACAAATGTGCCAAACTCAGAAGCTCTGGGATTGGAGGTGGTCAAGGGGCGGGTCACCAGGTGTTTGGGGGCCGAGGGATGGGGGAGGTAATGATGCACGTAAAGGTAGACAACCGGTCTGGTGCAGAACTTGGAGCTATAACAACAGAGTACTTGCCCTGGAACTGATTGTATTATCTGTGCAAAGACCTTAGTAGACATGTGGAACTTGATAGCATTCCTACTTTTGTTCCTTAGAAAATGCCCCCGAACTCTTTTCTACAAAGACGATTTTAGAACTGAAAAAGTCCTTAGAGTGAATCTAAACCCAAATTCTCATTTTTTTAAACAAGCAAACAAACGCAATTACTCAAAGCAACACTGCATTTTAATTAGCCTGGATTTCTTTTCATATCAAAGGCTTTTTTTCTTTGACTTCCCCTTCACTCTTTTGCCCTTTCTCTTCCTTTCTTCCCTCTTCAACCTAAAGTCCACGGACATCATAACCTATAGAACTTAAAGTAATACTGATCTTTAGACTGATTCTAGGTTAATCAGTGTTAAGCCAGTGCTTCTCTACTGAGATTGAGCGAGGAGTGTATGCACGCTTTATGCATTTTCAGACCCTGCGTACATAATCTGTATCTGCTTTATGCATTTTCAGATCCTGTGTACCAGTGGAACCTAGAGATGTGCTGATATGTGTATTTTTATGAGATTTACGCGTCGTTCTAGCCCTCTTGTAAAAACTGTCAGGCATAGGACACATACATATAGCTCATACGGGAATGCTGTAGAAATTATCACCATGATTAAATCTCTGAGATCTAGCAAAATACGTGCTATGCGTGGAAAAACAAGCAAAACCCTAGCAATGCTATACGGTTTTTGTGAAGGCAAAATTTGTATATACATACTATAAAAGCATGAAAAGATATGAAGGAGGGAGCTCTGGTGGCCTAGTCGCAAGAAGCTGCACTGCAATCCCAGAGGCTCAAGGTTCTAATCCACCAGATGCTCTGCTGGGGAAGGAGGGACAATCTCCTCCCATACCAGTCAGATCTGATTTGACGGTACACACACACAAAAATAATAAAATAAAAATTAAAAAAATTTAAAAACTTGATAAAAATCTTTTAAAAAAAGCTATGAAGGATATACATACCAATTTCCTAAAATCGGAACGAGATCTGGAAAGGGACTGCAACTGAATCTATTAGATACAAATATGCAAAGTAAAGCTTTAACATTTTCTCCATGGAAGTGTGTCTCTTATCAAAATCTCCAAACTTTTCTTTATGCCTGAAATTTTTCATGAAAGGTACCTTTGACATCACTGATACAGAGCACATATACTTACTATGAACTGAATTTCAGTGATGTGACTCAAAAGCCCATGGGCCAACAGTAGTCAGAAGGATGAGTTAAAGGAAACAGAGCCTTTTCGGGGATGAAAAATTTAAAAACCAACAGGAGGGGTAAAGTGATATACTCTCTAATATCCCATCTCTTTATAATGCCACCATGTAACCACTACCAACATCTTTAATAAGCAGGAACTTCACAGAGAAACGGCACTCTCAACATTATTAAAACTGGTCTCTTTCTGGATGAACCCGTTTTGAAATCATAAATGTTACTTGGTAATACATGGTAATTTAGTACTGTGTCTCCATACCGCCCCCAGAACACCCTGTTACGTCTCTCAGAGGCTTTTGTTTATTCATTTACATACAGCCTGGTCAGTGGAGAAACTATTAGTCTGGAACTCAAACAACCTGGGTTCTGATTTCAATTTTATGACTTACTGATCCTTTGTTAAAAAAGGATAAGAGTTTCAGCTCTGTGAGCTTCGCTTGTGATTTTCTCCTTAAATTGGAGATCTGAAACTTCTTATTTCAATACCATGAAAGACCAAATTTTTTAAAAAATGGAATAGAGTGCATGCTCATGTGTTTTAGGAAGCACAGATAGTAAGTTGAACTATTGTTATTGTTAGCTGCTGTCTTTGAGAACTGCTTTCCATTTGCTTACCAGAGGATTCCTCTCTGCATTTTGAACTTGGTGACATTCTGCTGCCCTTTTGGGGGGGTTCTATCACAGCTCTTAACACACTGGACCTTACACCAGTCAACTAGGCAATGTACTTTTCAGCCTTCCTCATGAGATTTCTTTTCTATTCTTTTATTCTACCTTACCACTAATTATATGGTAGTGGTCAAGAAGTTTTATTAAATTAGGCTGGATTTTAAGATTTCCTGGGTTTAGATTTATTCTTATTACGCATGCCATCTGCTGGTTCCCTGGTGTATCTGTCATCAGCCTGAATTCCATAATAAGGTAAATTGTAATTTATGCTGCAAAGCATTTGGTTTCTATCTGGCAATTTTCCCACGTCCCTCCACTTCCTGCAGCAGGTGCTATTCTTTTAGTAGACTGGTCGCTAAGCGTTTATCCTCGATCCTTGTTTTACCTGTTGGCCACTCTTAAAACCTGGAAAAGTGGAGTTTGCATTTCGGAGCCCCAGCAGGACGAGAGCAATATTCCTAAATCTCCTCAGTAGGGAGGGGTGATTTGAAAGGCAAGTATTGTCTTATTGAGCGCTTCTGTGTTTCAAGATCACATGACATGTATCTTCATCCTAGCAGCATATCGGAGTATTGCAAGATCTCCCGTTTCAGCGCTCACATATTTCAATTTTTTTCCCCTCTCTGTGCCAAATTTTGGAGCCAACCCTCTTGGATCTCCTGACCAATCAAGAGACCACACATTGTTGCCTAAGAGACCCCGGATGCCAGCGATAACATTTATAAACTGTGATTGGATTACTGGACGCTAGGAAGGGTGGGGGCTGGAGGCACAGAGAGAGGGGCCTGGTGCAACTATGGCAACAGCAGCGCTTCAGGCCTGAAGGAGACCCGCTGAACGAGGTGAGAGCAGTGGGCGCTGCATGATAAAGATGGAGACTGTGTTTGAGACTCTATTCTCAAATCCTCCTGGGCCTCTCACCACCCTTGTCAGTGTTTCTGGGGACCACGTTTTGCTCTCATTTAACCTCCAGCTAAAGTGCCAGATGCTTCATACTTAATGAAATTAACAGTCAATAAATAAGTATTGTATGCTTATCAAGCTTTAGTGCTTGGCTTTGTAGTGTACTTCTTATTCTGTTTTTAATGAGCTGAATTTAAAATGACCTCGTCTTTAAATCTAGCCATACTATACCAATTTCCTAATACTTTCTGCGATTCCCTTTACTAAACTTACTGTGGCTTCTTACCACGAGAAAAACTCCATCTTGTTCTAATCCATAAAATGAAAATAAAATCGATAGTCCTGAATAAATTCCCTGTGCACGGTTCTGCGTTTCGCTCCTAATTTCTACTACTTTTACTTCCCCATGAGTTAGTCATTCTGTTACTATTTATTTATTTAACCTGCTATGTAGTGGCATCGTGCATTAAACATTGGGCTGATAACTAAAAGATCAGCGCTTCAAAGCCATCTGTTGCTCTTCAGGAGAAAGATTGAGACATCTGCTGCCTTGAAACTCAGAGGTAGTCATGAGTCAGGTAGATTCAAGGACAGTGAGAGAGGTTTTAGGTGGAAAGAGGTCACCAAAAAGTAACCCGAGCTCTGAAAGTTTGAAATATTTACAAAGAATAAAAACAGCAACCTCAAAACCAAGCCCCCTGCCCTAGAGTGCATTCTGGCTCTTGGAGTCCCTGAAGGACAAAGCTGAAGTGCCTCCAGAGCTGTAAATCCCTATGAGGCACACAGCACCTGCCTCATCCTTCTTCCACACAGTGTTTAGTGGACACCAACTACCCATCTTTTGTTTAGCAACAAAAGTCTTAATCACAAGGCCACCAGTGCTCCCCCAAAAGTATCAAGAAGCTTTCAGAGCTAAAGAAGAGGATGACAAAAAAAAGGGGGGGGGGATGACAACTTGCTCTGCTTTACAGATGGAATGGAGGAATTCTTTCTCATGCATGTTATGTAAAAGGTTATATTTTTAGTAGCTGCTGGTGGTCTGTACCATAAACTTGTGCATTTATGTGTACTTCCCATCATTTGAAATGGAGCAAGGAGACCTATGGGGTGGTTCGGAGCAGGAAAGGTTTGCAGTTCTAATCCGCCAGGTGCTCCTTAGGAGAAATATGAAACAGTCCCTTCCTGGAATGGAATGAGGAGAAAATAATGTGTAATACATAACAACTAAATACTGGTTTTTACAGTGCTGTATTAACAAAAGGCTGCTGCTCCTGCTGCCAGTCTCATCTCACAAATACCAATTTTTTTCTCACTTGACTCAAAGCTTAATTCATATAACTTCTATCTTTAAGGAAAAAGAAAACCAGCTCAGAATCAGAAAGCCACACAGAATAGCAATTTTTGCCTACTTCAAAAGTTGTGCAAGGAATTGGTCATAAATTATCTTCTTTCCTTCTCAAACTGGGAAGAGTGAGTTTCACAGCTCAAACTGGAAGGTTTTTACCCTAGCATTAACAAACTCTTATAGTTGTGTGCATTTTTCTAAGGAGAGGGCTCGCAATTTTCATTACAGGGCTTTTTGACCATCAAAAAAGGATGTAAAAGAACTGGTTTGAAGAGGTAAAAACCTAAATAAAACAACAGCAAAACTATGTCATTATTAACTGGGTATAGCTAGACTCTGTGACTGTGCTTTGTATTTAGAAATTGCTCACTTTTATAGATGCCATTAATGAACTAATTTCTTATGTGTTCTGTAACTTAGCTAATCATATGATGACTCAGATTGTTAGTTGTTTGAGAAAGACTAGAAGAACCTGAGGACTCTTCTGAGCCCCTTTATTCCTCTGTTGTTGTGTACCGTCGAGTTGCAACCAAGTCATAGCTGAGAGGGTTTCGCACGCAGTAAATTACACAGGAGGAGATTTCCCATCTTTCTCCTGCAGAGCAGCTGGTGGATTCAAGCCATGTACCTTTGCATTAGTAGTGCAATTCCTTATAACTAAGCCAGTGTGGTGAAAGAGGTAAAGTGTTCAGCTGCTATGGGAAGATTGGAGGTTTGAGTTGACTCGCAGGCACCTCAGAAGAAAGACCTGCCACTCTGTTTGGAACACGGCTTAACAGGGGTCACCATGAGTTGGCATTCCACTAGACAGCCATTGGTTTGATGGTTGTTGTTGTTGTTAGATGTCAAGTCAAGTATGACTTATAGCAACCCAAGAACAACAGATATGAGCCGTGTCTTATCCTGTGTCATCCTCACACTTCTTGACACACTAGAGCCCATTGAGGCAGTCACTGTGTCCATCTACCTGGTGGAAGGTCTGACCCTCAACCCTTCCCAGCATCATGTCCCTCTCCAATAAATAGCCTCTCCTAGAAACATGCCTGAAATATGTCAGGTGAAGCTTTATCATTTTTGCCTCCAAGGAGCACCCTGGCTGCACTCTCTCCAAGACATATTTGCTTGTTCTTTTGGCAGTCCATGAGATATTCCTTACTCTTCTCCAACACCATAGCTCAAAGGCATCATTTATTCTCTGTCATCTTTATTCATTGTCCAGCCCTCAGATGCATAGCAAGTGATGGGAAAGACCATGAAAACCCTATGCACAGTAGAGGAACGTGGTGTGATGGTAGCATAGATAACTACAGAAAGACATTGCCAAGTAGGAGGTGCAGTGGCTTCAGATAAGCATTTGGGAAGATCTTTTAACAGCCCCTTAATAAATATGAAAAGAATTATCCAATATTTGTTGATGTAGAGTAATTTTTAGAGCGAACAGATCAAGTAGGCAGACTTGGGCCCTCAGCGAAAGCTGCTCCTCAGAAAGGAAGGCAGGCAAGCAGACACTAAAGATATATATTGAAACAACTTTAAAGCTTTACCAATTTCTTCACCTTAAACTATTTTGTTATAACACTTTGCAAATGATAGGGAAAAACTGTCAGGAATTCTGCCATTTCACTCTACTCTAAAAGTATTAGTAATAATTTTAGAAATATGTATACATAATTATTTTTACAGATGAGCAAATTGAGACTAAGATTGATTAAATAGTATTCAACAAGTTACTTAACTAGTAAGTTTTAGAGCCAGGATAGGATATTGTGTTGCAAACAACAGAAACAGGTTGTAGCAGATCTAAGCAAAAGAAGAGATGTATGTTCCATAAACATAAGATGACTAACAAAATGGTTTAGAAAAGACATTATTTCTGTGGGAAAAGGTAGCTGTAACAACTTAATCTTCTGTTCAGGGCACAAAATCTGCTTTGACCACTTCACCTATAAAATAAGGATAAACACCCACGTTAGTACAATAAAAGTAGCTTGGTTCCATAATCAATTCTTGGCTAGGCACAGGTAAGCTACTTTGATTAGCCACCTCAACTAAGCCATGGAAAAGTAATTCCTCATAGAAATGAAAGTTCTTTGATTTAAAAAAAAGGCATTCTGTTTATTAAAAAGCGATTCAACTCATTACTGTCAAGACAGAACTGCCTGATAAGTGACCCTCCTCCATTGGGTTTTCAAAAGCTATAAATCACACTGAAGGAGATAAGATTGCCATCTTTCTGCAGAGGAACAACTGATAGATTTGAACAAAGAGGCTTAGCCTTTTGGTTAGGACAGTTACTTGATATTTTTCATATTTTTAAAATATTTATTTCTTTTCCACTGTTGTGCATTTTCTTCCTCCCCTCCTCTCCTCAGCCTACCCTGCAACGTGCCCCTTGTTCCAGATTGGTGTCATACATACAGTGCTTAATCATATAATCCTTTTCAGAATGTCCTTCCCCTCATCAATTCTAATGCAGTGTTTCTTATCTATCCCCCCTTTTCCATTCTCAGCCTAACCTCTCTCCCCAAGTCTGGCTTATTTTATAACAGTGGTACTATGCAGTATTTGTCCTATTATGACTGAGATATTTCACTCCACATAATGTCCTTGAGGCTCCCCATATTGTTTAATGTTTTATAAGTTCATTGTTTTTCATAATATTACGTTGTGTGAATGTACCATAGTTTTTCTATCCATTCATTTGCTGGTGGGCACTTCGGTTACTTCCATCTCTTTACTATTGTGAATTACACAGGAATAAACATGGGTGTGCATACATCTGTTTGAGTTGTTCTGGTTTCTTTAGAGTATATTCACAGTAGTGAAATTGCTGGGTCAAATAGTATTTCTATTTCCAACTTTTTGAGAAAGTGCCAGACTGCTTTCCAAAGTGTCTCAACCATTTTATATTCCCACCAGCAGTAAATAAGAGTTCCAGTCTCTCCACAACCTCACCAGCAGTTTTTTTTCTACTCTATTGAACTTTGCTTCTGTTGCTGGGATGAGATGATAGCTCGTTGTTGTGAGAACAACTACTTTAAAACACATTCCTTTTTTGGCCAGTATTGCATGTATATCCTTAAACCACTGCCATTGAGTCATAAAGAACTCTGGTGGCACAATGGTTAAGTGTTCAAGTGCTAACTGAAAGGTTAGCAGTTTGAATCCACTAGTGACTCTGAGGAAGAAAGATGTAGCAATCTACTTCTATAAAGATTCCAGCCTTAAACATCTTCCAGAGCAGTTCTACTCTGCCCTAGAGTCACTCTGAGTCACAGACAGATTGACTACAACAGCAGCAACACATAAAATGTCCCCCATAACATTCTTCTCCCTTCCTTCACCCTCCCTAATAATCCAGACCGAACATAATATTTCAATATTTTGAAGATTATATGATTGATTTCTTCTAGTTTCTCTCATGGAAGAATATCCATTATTTTATGATGGCATTTGCACCACCAAAAAACGTAGATGGTCCCAAAATGCAGACAAAGATGAGTACCTGGACACCCCTAAACCATCAGATTTTGAATGACCGGGTAAGTGACAAGAGTGATTTTATCAGTTGACTTGTGCTTTAAAGGGGGAACGGGGAAGGCATTAATATTTTTATGATAAAAATATGAAAAATAGCTTTTTAGAATTGTGTAATAGCTTAAAAGGGTTCCTGGAGTGGGGGTCAGGGATGAAGAGTGCCTGGATGGTGCAAATGGTTAACATGCATAGCTACTAACTGAAAGATTGTAGGTTTGAGTCTACTTCTGAAGGCTTGGTAATCTACTTCAAAATAGTGAGCCATTGAAGATAGTGTGGGGGACAAATTATACTCTGACAGTCAGGAGTCACTGAATTGCAATCAATTTGATGACCACTGGTTGGCTAATGGGATACAAACAAAACAAAAGGTTTTTTCTTTAAAAATGACTGACCCCTGGCTATCTTAAGCAAATCTGCCCAAAGGAAAATGTCTGAGAGTTGTCCTTTCCTCTGCTGCCACTCCTCACTTTTACTCGGTCTTTTTTTCCCCTTCCATCACTAAACTGGTTCTTCTCTAGGCCCACTCAAACTAAGCAAGGAGAGGGTGATTTGAAAAGAGTTCTCTTCCATTAATTAAAAAGGTATTCCTTGTTAGCGTTGAGGTCACTGGGTAATACATTTAATTAAATAAAGGAAATGATTAAATATGAGCTGAGAACCTTGCACTACTCAGGCTCTCTCTGAATCTTACGGTCTGCCTGCATTGTGAGGAAGAAATATAATAAGTATAGGATTGATATCACGCTGGAGTGTGAGTTTCACCAATCTCTGGGACACTTCTGTTTCTGCTTCAGTTAAGGAAGGAGTCCATCACTGAATCTGTGAGCTCTTGTTCCTAACATCTGTATACTATCTGCTTTTCAAAAGTTTGCTTTATACTGCAATCTCAGAAAGACAATCTCCTCTCTACCAGTCAGATCCAATTTGACGGTACACACACACAAATAATTTTTAAAAAGTTTGCTTTACACCACTTCACTTTGATGGAAGACTTACGTTAGTACCTGTTTTAACTACCTGAAGAAAATTTGAAGAGGTTTTTTTCATTTATACAGGGGCCATGGCACTAGAGATTGCCAGTGTCAGATAGATCTTGGCTGAAAGCAAAGAGTACCAGCAGGATGTCTATTTGTGTTTTATTGACTATGCATAGGCATTATTTGACTGTGTGGATCACAACATATTGTTGTTAGCACTGAAAAGAATAGGAATCCCAGACACTTGATTGTGCTCATGTGAAACCTAGACCTAGACCAAGAAGCTTCTGTCTGAACAGAGCAAGGGAACAGAACACTGCGTGGTTCAAAATCCAGAAGATCATCAAGAATGTATCCTTTCTCCATCAATCTATATATTGAACTTTATGAAAAAGAATGTGATAACTTGATTGGGGTAAGACCTATCACTAACCTGCATTATGCAGATGACACAACATGGTTACCCAAACTGAGGAGGACCTGAAGCATTTGCTGCAGAAGGTCAAGGACTGTAGTCCCCAATATGGATTGAAGCTCAACATCAAGATAACAAAGATTCTCACCACCAGGCCAATTGGTAGCATCATGATAGATGGAGTAAGAAGAAATTGTTAACAACCTCAATCTTTACTCCATCTATCAAGTCAGGAAATCAAAAGACAAGTTGTTTTGGGAAAACCTGCTGTCAGTGACCTCTCAAGAGTGCTAAAGATAAATAATATAAGTCTAGAGAATGAGTTGCAACTGATTCAGACCGTGGCCTTCTGAATTGCTTGCTATGCATCTGAGAGCTGGACAGTAAAGAAGACAGAAGAAGAAGAAGCAATCCCTTTGAGTTGTGATGCCAAAGAAAAGTATTGAGCATACCATGCACTGCTAGGAGAACAAGCAGGTCTGTCCTAGAAAGGACGAAATCAAGCTGCTCCTTAGAGACAAAGATTTTAAAACTTCTCACATACTCAGAGCATGTTAGTAGGGGTGACCGGTCCCTGGAGAAGGACATCACGTGCTTGGAAGAATGGAGGGTCACTACTGGAGAGGAAGATCCTGGATGAGATATATTAACACATTGATTGTGGCAATTGTTTGGTGGAGTTTCTTGCCTCCAGAAACTATGAACATGGAGAAATGACCAAAGTTATACAGTGTTCAGGTCTTTTGTTCATAGGGTCGCCATGAGTCATCTACGACTCGACGGCACCTAACAACAGTAACAATGACAACATAGAGAGAGCTCTGTTGAAAGAGTGGACAGAAAGTTACACTACCATGCCCAAGGTAGGTGACTTTCATCTGTGGCACTCAGACCTCGTTTAAATTTTTTTTTTCTCCAACATTCTTCTAAGTGGAATAGCACTGGTCCATGTATTACTGTATAGAGGTAACTCATGGTTGCTGTGATGCTAAACACTGTGACACTGATGTGCCAGATGAGATAATGGTTACCCATGGTGGACAGTGTTTTTGGTAGAGCTTCCCAATTAAAACAAGCTTGGAAGCAGGAGTGGCATACACTTCTGAAATGGCTTGCTTCCAGAAACTCTATCAACATGGAGAAATGACAAAAGTTATAAAAGTGTTCACGTTTTTCATTCATAGGGTCACTATGAGTGGTCTACGACTCGACGGCACTTATCAGCAACAACAACTTATCATAAACACTGAGGTTGGCTCAGGATAGGGCTGGTTCAGAGCTTTTATTCATAGTGTTGCTATAAGTCATGGTCAACTTAAAAACGTAAAACAACAACATAACAGAAAAAAGGTGAAAAGTGAAACCTAACATTTAGGGTTTGTTTTACAGCAAGTCATTAAAGAGGCAGCACGCATGGAGGGCCGTAAAAGTGCTGTCACCAAGATCCTTCCCCCCAAAAAAGACACAGTGATATATTATTCCTGCTTTGTACAGCTTATGCATTTATCAAATCGTTCCTGCTTTTCCTATAGGTTAGTGTCATGGTGCTGCTTCAGGGAAGAAGGATGGGCAATCTCCTCCCATGTGATTAACTGCCTCTGAAAACCTGCTAATGAATCAGCTATGGATTGGTTCAGACTTGATGCTATACAACAAAATTGGTATTTTAGGTTTACATGATGTTTGATAATTAGATTATTTTAGGGGACCTGAGAACACTCAAGAAATTTTTCCCACATAGATTAATGCTAGCTGCTTTACACCATCTCAGTTTATGAAAGGTTTCATAGCATTACTCTTTTGAATGCAGGGGAAAACCTCTATCAAGACCATATAAAGATGGAAATAAAATATAATCACTGTATATAAAGTTGACCCCATTATCTTGCTCCTACTGAAGAGTTCTCCCCTTGATGAAAAACACTACACGAAGTTTTTCAAGCCGAGAGATTCTTTCTCCTTATTTAGTCTTAGATTTGCTCTTGCCCAGTTTATAGACTAATATTTTAGCTTACTTGTGGAGTAGAAAACAATGGAATTTCACTGTTAAAAATGTAAGTCTGTTAGGTCAGAGAAAAAGCGCCTTATTACCCAAATCATAACAAATAGTTTATGTATCATATTTGCACTGATGCTTTGTCCCCTAAGTTCCTCAGAGGTGACTGTCTTTGAGTCAGAATTGACTCATAGCTGACCCTCCAGCAGGTTTTTTGGGGGCTGCAAATAGCAAGAGAGGAGATTGTTCATCTTTTTTCTTGAGGAACCATTGGTGTATTCCAACCAGCAGAGAGGCCCTGCTTTAGGAGTAAGAGTACAACTCCTTACAGCCTATGTCACATACACAGGCCACAAATAAGTGCTACAGTGTAGTGGTTCACATAATGCTGAAAACAATGTGCTTGGGAAAATCCACTGCTTTTAGAGTAAACAGTAAGCAAGCCTGCTCTTGATCCTAAAAGGAAACATTGCCTCATTCATCAAGGTTGCATTGTAGCAAGCACAGCCCTGAGAAATAGACCAAGTAAGGAGTGATCAGGGCCTCGTGTTCTTATGCCGAGACATTTAGGAGTGTGAGAAACGTGTGAAGCAATGTCCTCCAGTATTTCCATACTCCCATGTCCAGCTTGTTTTCAAGTCCTAGGTGTCTGCCTCTAAGAGCTGTCATCCAGTCCTGTTTTTTCCATCCACTCCAGCTCTGGAGTGCTGTCATAGCACCTTGGCTAATTTATTCATCTCTGTCCCTACCAATCCATCTTCTATCCCAATCTTAAAATAATCTTTCTGAAATGCCACTCTAATTAAGTCTGATAAATGGCCCCACTTATAAGAGTATATTATAAATTCCTACCCAGCATTTGAGGACACTTCCTTTCATGATGTAATCTCAGTCCACCTCCTCAGTTCCATCCCCTGCCATTCACTGCTCCTCATATCCTACATCTAATACTTAGAGTTCCCAAAATGAACCACGCTCTTTATGCCTCCAATCCCTGTCCACACACTTTTGTCACTATCTCTGCTTACTTTCCTTTGCCCTTTCACTGCTTACTTACTTTCTCCCTTCTGAGATTGAGATTCTCTTTCTCCCTAGATCTCTTGTACTTGATATGGTCATTGAACATAAGAAATAGAGTCTCAATTCAATTGCATTCTCTTGTACCTTCTGCAATGACTCTAATTGTCTTATCCCTGAATCTTCCTAAACTTGAATTTGGCCCTTTTCTTTTTGTCTTAGAGTTCACTAGAACAATAGAACTGAAGGGATTCTCTTGCTTTTGAGAGGAAGATAGATTATAAGAGATCATTTCACAAAATTGTTAGATGCTATTGCATCAACTGCAATTCATAGACAGCAGGTCTGCACCATCCTCACAATCTTTGACATACTCGAGCCAATTGTTAGAGTCACAGTGGCAGTCTATCTTGTCTGTCTTGTTGAGGGTCATTTCTGACCTTCCATTATTGTCAACATGATGTCTTTTGCTGAGGACTGGTCCCTCTTATACCAAAAGTGTGTGAGATAAAGTTTCATTATCCTGGTGTCTAAGGAACACCCTGGCTTGTTTGTTCTTTTGACAGTCCATGGGATAGTCAGTCCTCTTCTCTAGCACAATTAAAAGATATCAGTTAGTGTTCAGTCATCCTTCTTCATTGTCCAGTTATCAAATGCATATGAAGCAACTGAAAAACTGTGCCTGCGTCGCTCACATCTTAGTCTTTGGCTGCCATGGTTACTCTTTAGCCCTTCACAGAGTTTCTTGACAGCAGATTTTCCCAATTCAGCATGTCTTCCGATCTCTTGACTTCTGTTACCATGGGTGTTGATTGCACATCCAAGTAAAATGAAATTTTAACAACGTAAATTTTTCCTTCATCTACCATGATATCACCTGTTGGTAACACAATTGTAGAGACTGGTAAATCCTAAAATATGTGGGGAATGCAACAGGTTCATTGTTTCTGTGAATCTGTATTTCGAGATCCACAGGTCAGCTGATATAAAAAGTGAAGAAGTTCTGTTCAAATTCCTATTTAGAGTCTGGACAGAACATAGCCTAGTGAAACTCTTTTTTGCTCTTAAGGCCTTCAATTGTGGAAAGTGATCTGCTTAAGGCCAGTTAATTTAATTGTTGTTGTTGTTGTTGTTGTTGTTATGTGCTGTCGAGTTGCTTGCGACTCATAGTGGCCCTCTGTACCACAGCCCTAAACTCTGCTCTATCCTGTGCCAATCGTACTGCATCTGACACACCCATTCCGATTACGGCAGTCACTAAATCAATCCACCTCATAGAGGGTCTTCTCCTCCTGCGCTGTCCCTCCACCCTACCAAGCATGATGTCCCTCTCCAAGGACCTGTCCCTCCTTATAACATGTCCAAAGTATGTTAGACAGAGCCTCAGAATCCTTGCCTCCAAGGAGCAGCCTGGTTTAATCCTCTCCAGGATGAATCTGTTTGTTTTCTTGGAAGTCCATGGTACATTAAATACTCTTCTCCAGCACCACAGCTCAAAGGCATCAATTATTCTCCTATCCTTCCTAGTCATTGTTCAACTCTCTGATGCATAACAAGTGATTGCAAAGACTATACCCTGTATGAGACACACCTTAGTCTCCAGAGTGACACCATTGTTCTTCAGTACCCTGGAGAGGTCCCTAACAGCAGAATTTCCTATCACTATACGTTTTTTTATTTCCTGGCTACTGGTGCCAAGAGTGTTGGCTGTGGAGCCAAGCAGACTAAAGTTGTTAGCAATCTCAATCTCTTCACCATCCATCCTGATGTTGCCAATTGGTCCAGTGGTGATAATCTTTGTCTTCTTGACTTTGAGCCTCAATCCATACTGAAGGGTGCAGTCCTCGACCTTCTGCAGCAAGTACTTCAGGTCCTCCTCAGTTTCAGCAAGCAGGGTTGTGTCATCTGCATAATGCAGATTATTAATAGATCTTCCACCAATCCTGATGCCACACTTCTCCTTATAAAGTCCAGCCTCTTGGATAATCTCTTCTGCATACAGGTTAAAAAGGTATGGAGAGAGGACACATCCCTGGTGTACACCTTTACCAATTTTGAGCCATGCTGTGTTTCCCTGCTCTGTTCTGAAGACTGCCTCTTGGTCCAAGTATAGGTTTTGTATTACCATGATCAAATGTTCTGGGATTCCCATTCTTCTCAGAGTCACCCACAGTTTGTTCTGATCCACACAGTCAAACGCCTTTGCATAGTCAATGAAACACAGATAGATATTCCTCTGGTATTCCCTGCTTTCAGCTAAGATCCATCTAACATCAGCTACAGTGTCCCTAGTACCACGACCCCTTCTAAACCCAGCCTGGATTTCTGGCAGTTTTCTGCTGATGTGCTGTTCCAGTTGTTTTTGGATAATCTTTCTTTTAATTACATGCAACTAATTAACACATAGACACAGCTGAGTTAGTGTTTGGTCAAACACTCAGTACTTAGCTAGGCTGATGTATAGAATTAACCATTGCACCACTCTGAACCTGGTAATGAACTTTATCGCTTTGGCAAAGTTGGATCACCAATCCTGATCAGTTTTGATCAGTTCTTTCCTATCTCTGTTCTGAAGTGAGGCATGAACAATTTTGACAGAGAAATAGTGGGACAAGATTAGGACATGGAGATGTTGTTATGTGCTGTTGAGTTGCCTGCGACTCATAACAACCCTATGTACAACAGCCCTGAACCCTGCCCTATCCTGAGCCAATCTCACCCTCTCTGGCAGACCTAATCATATTTCTCTAGTCACTAAGTCAATCCATCTCATTCAGGGTCTTCCTCTCCTGTGCTCTCCCTCCATCCTTCCAAGCTCTTCTCCAAGGACTCATCCCTCCTGGCCAGGTGCCCAGACATGGAGCAGTTGAAAAGAAGAGAGAGAGAGAGAGAGAGAGAGAGAGAGAAGGAAGGAAGGAAGGAAGGAAGGAAGGAAGGAAGGAAGGAAGGA